>NW_004797880.1:373936-375465 GCF_000002075.1 Aplysia californica | reverse complement strand
ACTGTCATAACACTAGTGTAATACCCCGCCCCTCCCCCTTCAGAAAATACAACGGCAACAGCAACGGAACAAACAAAATAACCCCCACCCAAAAAAAAACAACAAACAAACAAACGAAACAAACAAACAAACCCGCTCATCTTTCACCTTTCCATCTTTGTGAACATGAAATCCTGACTGGGAAAGACGATAGCTTTACAGCAATAGTAAATTTTTAAAAAAGATACATCGCACAAGGGTTTCGGTTGTTTGCTTAAGATTTCCACAGGCCCCGATGAGTGTCGTGATGTGAATGAACGACACTTCATGAGGTAGGATTGTACTTGAAGATACGAAACCTGCTGTACAGGATTTAATGTCTTTTGCTTGGGATTGACTCGTCGAATTAAAGATGAAATGAAAAGTAAAAAAAACACATTTTCCTTCCATGGCAATTTTTTTGTCAATTTTTGAAGGGTGTTTTTTATTTGTTTGTTTATTGCTGTATTTGTTTTGTTTTGTTTTGTTTTGTTTGTTTGTTTGTTTTGCTCAACACCTGTTATGCCCTTTTAAGAATAGCTTTCTGCATGCAGTTGACTGAAAAACATTGATGAATACAATTGCACAAAATGTAGATTTGCAGTTTCCAAGAACAGTCAAGCTTTAGAATCTCTACACCCTGACGTCCATTTTTGTCGCCAATCTTACGTTTGTCACAGGCGACTCCCACCTCCTTCAATCGCAAATATCCCAAGTTTTATTCAGAAAGGATAGGATTTTCCGTTTGTTTGTTTTTACCTTAAGCAAGACAGGATTTCTAGATTATGTTCATTATAATATGATTATGTCTCAAAACAGACAGACGCCTGGCTCCACTGTCAGGACACTAGTGTGGTACCTCGCCCCTTCCCCTAAAGAAAATACAACGGCAAAAGCAACGAGCCAAACGACATAATAGCAAACAAAACAAAACAAACAAACACACCCTCTCCTTCTCTCTCTCTCTCTCACACACACACACACACACACACACACACACACACACACACTCTCTCTCACACACACACACACACAGAGTACACACACACACACACGGTACACCGATTTCAGTAAAAATTCTTTGGCCCATGACCAATTTCCAATTTACTGTCCGTCGCCGGTACCCGTGCTCTGTCGTTGTGAGAACATTATTAGCTCTCTTGGGGTTCCGTTGACAGATCTCCGGAAGCTGTAGCTGTACTATATAGTATGATAAACTGGGGTCTGCAGGCTACAACCAACTAAAAAACAGTTAAAAGATTAAAGGCTTGACGATCAGGTTTATTACTTCTACTGGAACATGCTTTGTACTTACAAGATACATGTAATACGATTTTATTGATCTCCTCAAAGAGAATTTACTGTGGCATGATAAATACATACATACACACACACATGCACTCACACATAATACATACACGCACGCGCGCTCGCTCGCCCACACACACACACACACACACACACACACATACACACACACAACACACACACACACACATACACACACACAC
>NW_004797880.1:372123-373836 GCF_000002075.1 Aplysia californica | reverse complement strand
ACACACACACACACACACACACACACACACACACACACACACACGTACAAACACAGCCTTTGGTTAGCCTTTTTTACAACACTGTCAGCATGTTCATTCCAGGACAGTAAAATTGTTATCTGTAATAATCCCCAAGCCCATGCATCTCTGTATGTGTAGGTGACCTCAAGAGTCAAGCCAGTGGTTTCTTAGGCCGGACGATTCTGGCCAAAATGTCTTAAGCCATTATAAGTCATCTCTTTTGTTTTCCTCACATACTTTCAGAAAGTTATCCTTTCACTATTTAGATTAGGCGGCACTTTATAGAGATATCTGTGGTAGAGTGGTCAGAGTCCCTTAGGCTCTATGAAGAAAAAAGACGTCAGCTCCATTAGCGAGGAAGACAGTTTTACAGTTGATTCTATGGAGTATCTCTGCATTTTTACTGCAGTGCTGTTGTACCTCTCAGCGTGGCAGACAGGCAGGGTATATAATTTATGCACGCAGTATAAAATAACCTTCTATCTAAATGCAGTCGGCCTGTTGCACAGCAACAATAAACTAAGAGCACTGGAGTAAAACGACTGTAGATCTATTCACAAACTGGAAATTGCGAGGGTGCCAATTTTAAAAGCTTGTGGACTCATAACTTCATATCACTTCTGGTGGTTTATAGTTAAGTGTTGTTGAATGGGAAATCTAACAACTATAATCAACCCACAATCGAGCAGACGTACAGGTATGAGTCAACAAGCGTTCAAAATTGGTACCGTCACGATTTTCAGTTTGTTACTACCGTCATTTCCCCCTTGTAGTCTTCTAATAACACAAACCTCTCTAATAGTGGAATAACATGCTTAGTCAACACGATGTTGGACCTGTTCAAAGCCCAAACTCAGTCTGCTACAAACTATGGTGTACCGGGGGCAACTACCTCTAGCATGGCTACAGGAAGAGAGACATGAAATTATAAACACTCAGTTTTCTCGACTCACCATAAAACTATTTTCGAAACGGATTAGCAATTGCAGTACGGTAACCTATACCATCTTTGCCTATACTATTAGTAATCGAATCTATACGTTCTTATGCTCTCAAGTTTCTTAGCGACTAAATTCGAATCTTTGTGGAGCGAAAAAGGCAAAAGGGTAAGGTGAAATTCGAAAATGAAAAGAGTGGGGCGAAAACGGGTTCTCCTGACGTCGATGTGAATGACAGTACATTTATGTAACGTGTAAACGATAGTAATAATATATTTGAACAGCATACACGTATGACTGTGAAGTCTAGCACAATACCCCTGTTCACCCCCCCCCTTCCCTATACACACACACGTACACACACGCACACACACACACACACACACACACACACACACACACACATACACACACGGACACGTAAAAGCGATCGCCCATTACACATGTATTAAGTACTATGTATCTGATGTCGAGCTCAACGACAGTATATATGTTACATTAGGCCTAGACTCAAATATGATGAGTTGAATGGTAGCAGTATGATATTTGAGTAGTATACATGTACGTGATACACGTATTACTTTTACTGTGAAGTCATGCAATACATCGTTGTTCCCCACTCCGCCCACATTGCACTCAAACACAGACAAAACACTCACACACTCACACACACTAACAAATGCACACTCATACACACACACACACACACACCAACACGCACATATTTACACATATACACAAATACACACACACA
>NW_004797880.1:367645-370097 GCF_000002075.1 Aplysia californica | reverse complement strand
TAAAGTCGAGGTTTTTGGTTGTTTTTTTATTGTTAGAGGGAGGATGGTTGCGTGTGTCACTGCAGTTTCATTTGACATGTTTACACGAAATTGTCCTTTTGATCTTTAAACACTTTATTGCTCTCTGCTCTATTTTCCAAGAAATATAAGGATATATATTATGAATTATTCGTTTGAAGCAAAGGGTTAAAGAAAAAAAAGTGTGGTTGTTTTGTTGTTTGTTCCTCGTTTATCTTTTAGTTGACAAACTTTTGAGTTTGAAACATAAATATGAACCACTACTCTCTATTCACGTTTGAAACCAGAAACATGACGGCATAATATAATACAAGGTATACACATACATGTACTCTTGTTCCTCTCATGCTGTTTTGCTCCCCATTTCGTAACCCAATCTGACAACACCACCACGGTAGCTAACATTTATTGCGTGTGGGTGTGTCTCTTTGTGCCTCTCCCGCTGAAAATGCTCCCATTTTTTCTTTCTTTCTTTCACTCTCTCTTTCTATTTCTATTTTACAACAGCAGCCCACGCTGTGTGTTCCAATCCCTTGGTTTCATGACTAGGTTTCTGACCTTTTACCTCCCCTCACTCTCACTCATAAAACAGCAAGGGCCTGTTCGAAGATGTATTATGATCTCCCCCGCACACGCACACACACCCCTCCTTTCTCTCTCTGCCCCCCCCCCCCCCCCCCCCCCCCCCCCCCCCCCCTTCCCCCCCCCCCCCCCCCCCCGCATTCATCCTTACGCCTCACCTTTTTGTACCTCGACCGTTCTCGTCCATTGACATTCCACAAACGTTTCTTCAACAGCAGCGAAACAACAATTAAGCGTTTTAGCGCTTCACTCGGTGTGGCAGGCGCATCTATTTTCAGCACAAGTTGAAGCAATAGAAAAACTTGCTACGAAACTGACTGCTCCGAATAATCTTATTATAACAACAGCAACTCTCGCAGATACCAGCAAAATTTCAACAACAACAAAATTCATAACCACCGGTGTATGTGGTGGTGGAGTGGTTAGGTTATTCGCTTAACATGCATGAAGCACGGGTTCGATTCTCACTCTGGGACGACGAATGATCCACTCTGTCTTTCTGCCGAGATACACACTCAGTGTCTCGCTCTGGTTTGGCGTGCTTTTTCTTTCCTACCAAACGTTTATCTTCATTATCTCTCCTTTTCTTTATATGTTACTTCTAGTTTCTAGTAACGCAACTAATATTCGACACTTACATCATCTAATTGTGTTGAAAGTGCTGTAAAACTGTTACAAGAACCGAAATTAAACTACATGTACACACCCCAGTTCAGAGCGCATTGGCCATGACAGTGACAGACAAGTACAACAAGTCTGCCCCCTAAATGATGTTAATAAAGTCGACGGGAGTACTACACAGAACTGGTACAATCAAACACACAGTTTTATTTTACACCAAAATAAGCAAAGCGGACTTCGACCAAAGATCGTACACAATAAGATCGTTCACCCCTCTCTTTGAGCCAATTAAAAAAGTGTCCTCAAAATTCGGTGGCGCCCTCTTCGAAAAAGTGCGGACTTTGCGATCACTTCCAGTACTTGTGGGAAAAACAAAAGTGAAACTATCGAACGGTGCTATTCCTATTCTTCTTCTGGAGTGGCTGAGTGAACTATCTTGTTATGTACGATCTTTGCCTTGACTTACATCAGCTCCTGTGGTGTAGCGATTAGGTGCTTCGCCGACGCACGCAGAAGTCTTGAGTTCGATCCCTGTGTGGGGTGGGGGTGGATTTCATGTACAGTATTGAGTATCTCCGCCTCTCTACTGCGACGTTGCATCCATCTTAGCCGGGGTTGGGCCTGGCCTGACATGCAGGTTTAAAGAAGCCCGCTTCCTATTTTGTCGCTTTTAAGCACAAGGGGGCTATCCCGATAAATGCCGTTTTGAGAAAATCGAAGTTAGAATGTTTGGATCCTTATTCGGTCTCTTTAAAAGACAAGGAGAATTTTCTCTTTTACCAAACAAATATACACACCTATGAAACCAAACTTCTCCAGGACCTATAGGTAGGGCAATGCCCACTTTTGGTGTAGGTCGAGATTTCTAGAAACCCCCGAAATCTGGGTTAGCCCGCTTACTCTAAAAAGCGACCATTTGTGATCCAAAATGGGCCTATGGGGACGTAATAAAATCTCCATTACCATTGCAATGCGATTACTTCGCTTCTCGTCCACTCCAAATGCTTTGATATACATGCAGGGTAGCTTTTAGAACAGATTGTTTCTTGTTCAGTCCTGCGACAGTCCTATTAACATTTCAAAGCCCATGATTGGTGGATGGTTTTGTCTACTCTTTGTTTTATTTTGTTTAAATAAACATTCTTATTGCAACACAATTAGGTCAGATAAGTGCCAAAGATTAGAGGTGTAACAAGAGAGTAACCCCCCCCCAAAAAAAAAATTTAAAAAA
>NW_004797880.1:365480-367148 GCF_000002075.1 Aplysia californica | reverse complement strand
TTAGAATTTACTCTAGTTTCATTTAAGCCCATTTTTAAGCAATTCGGATGAAAATTTAATTTTTCATTGTCATTGCTAAAAAATTACACAAAATTAAAATTAAAAAATGGAGGATGATAGATAAGAACGATAGATGTTTGATTAGAAAGAAGGAGCAAACTACACCAGAATACCTGCCAACCACTCACTTGCGTGTCTGATGATATTTGCAACTCTGCAGCTACTGTTGTAGTTTTTAAATTTAGATTTTCAGATCATTATCATTAATTTTTTTATTTTCAAACCTTTTTTTACTTTAAAAAAAGGGGGGGGTGTGTGTCCCAATGTATATTACACTTTACTCGAATTCCTAATCCTTCATCGTGCCAGCTGAATTTTGCCCATTGTCATACCATCATAAAGTGAACCGCAACTCAACATTCCATCTTTTCAAAACGTATCAGTTAGTGGTTACACATGTACATTGTATTTTACACAAAAGACCTATTCTCCCTGCACAGATGAACAAAAAGGATAACACTGATAACAAGGGTTAAATAAGAATTATTATTTATGTTAACCGTTATTGAATGAGATAGCACAGCGACACACGCATGTGAATCGGTAGTTAAATCGGATTGTAATACCTGTATTGTCGGTGTAGTTGTGTTGGGGAGCCAAAGGACATCTGTTGCCATTCGTCAGAC
Organism: Aplysia californica; assembly: GCF_000002075.1. Taxonomy (NCBI): domain Eukaryota; kingdom Metazoa; phylum Mollusca; class Gastropoda; order Aplysiida; family Aplysiidae; genus Aplysia; species Aplysia californica. Next base: position 366,462 of record NW_004797880.1, on the reverse strand, counting down.
ACCCCCTCCCCCTTTCTCCCCCGAATCTAAAGTAAACCTTCCTTTTTTCCCCACCCCTTCGTGATATATTGTGCTTTGTGAAGATCGTCCGTTTAGTTACGTGTATTACATGATCTATTTCGCTGATTTTTTAACCGTCTGCTTCGGATTTAATCTTTGAACTTCGAGGGTCTAGTGTCTAGCCTTTGTGAATGAATAATTAGTTTTTGCAACTGACAATTGCAGGTAATCAGTTTATGTTATCCACCTCTAATCTTCTGTATATAATATTTATGATACAAAAAATAAGGAGGAGATATCAGGATGATAGATATTTGTTCCTTCTTTTTTGTGTTTGTTACTCTCTTGTAACACAGCTAATCTTGGGCACTTATATGAACTTATTGTATAGTAGTGTCGTAAAACTCTTACTATAACATAATAAGGCCTATTTGTGCTGCAAATGCCTTAAAACACGTACTACTACACCTCGAAGTCAGACAGGACACCGCTGTGCCAGTGACGCACTCCCGCACACAGGCACACAGATGTACGGCTTTGGGGGATCAGATTGCGTATTATTTGCTGCAGATCACACATATGGCCACTAAAACTGTCGCAAATCCATTATTTTCAAGACAATTTCAAAGATAACCGTAAAATATCAAATTATGGGTTAAAACAGTGGGGGTTTTTTTTACTTGGTCTAGAGGCACAAAGCATTTTGATTGGTCTGTCTCCGTCAGAGACGTCTCCGAATAGATGCTGTGCTGTGACTCAGTCACTGTGGGCGTCCTGTCTTTAGAAAAAAACGACAAACGTGTCCAATGGAGCGTGAAAAATCACCGCCCTTTTTTCCATTTTCCATTCCCCCGCACATTTGCCAACGCTATTTAGTTCGGGGGGCAAGCGGCAAGCGTGCGAACGCGTATACACAGACACACACTTATACACGCATACGGGCGCGCACGTTCACACACACACACACACACACACACACACA
>NW_004797880.1:361931-364389 GCF_000002075.1 Aplysia californica | reverse complement strand
CACTTGGTAATACGAGTACATCTCTACCTAAGAATTACAAAGATCCATCTCACCTTTTTTGGGGCAGTTTTGGGTTACATGTACTAAGACAATGAGGTCAGAAATCAAAATAATAATATTCTATCTGCTCATATTTTAGTTGCGTAAGAGTTTTTCGGCGCTCGCAACTGCATAATTTTATATGAGCACTCTATCTGCTCTATCAAAATCAAGAGACTGTTCTGAGTCCTCATCAGGATATTCAAAGAACTGCTTTCGAAAAAGCTTGAAATATTGTGAAGCTCAAAATTTTTTAACGTAACATTTCTAGGCACATGCACTGAGTACTGAGCAGATAGAACTTTATAATTCTGAGGTAACGACAAGTAAGTGGGCGGTACGAAAATTTTAGTTTGTCAATGGTCGCAAAAATGAGCCCTGGCTTAAAAAAAAAATTAAAATTAGCAAAGCACTGATTTCGATAATTAATAATAAGAAGGCAAACTATTTCGACTCTGCCTAGTGTCAGGGTCAACTCGGGGTCAGTGGGTTACGGTACAACAATATCCCAACAGACAGACGGGTACACTGACTTGATAAATTCATAACTTCCTCACTCAGGGAACCCTGAATAGAAGTCACGTTTCCTCTGCGTGTATCGGCGAAGGGCCTAACCATTATTACGTCACAGACGCCCGGCCGTCAATATTCGAGAGATAAAGAGGTAATTCCAAGTTCATACCTCTTAAATAACCTTTCAGCGTTAAATATTAATCTGTGAGTGACGGAAGGGGCATTACATCTAAACAATGCCAGCTTTCGTTATTTCGAAATAATAATAATTATGATAATATGATAATAGTTTTGATAACAATATTAATAATAATTAAAATGATAATGACAATAATAATAATGATAACGATGATACTATGAAAGTAATGATAATGGTAATAATAATAATAATAATAATAATAATAATAATAATACAGTCGTGTAAGTGGTACCAGTACGTGGTTGATTTATTATGAATTATTGATGTACAAAGGTTTTTGTGAATGTCTATCGGAAGTGTAAGCACAGTAAACATCGTACAAAAGGTGAACGTTTGACTAGCAGGCTGTGTGACCCTAATCCTCAGGTTATGGTACTTAATTTTGCCTCTGTGCCTAGACACATAATAAGGGTCTTGAACATCTAGCTCTCACTGGCGAAATTGAGGGCAAGCGAGGCAGGGGTAGGCCCAGAACAACATACTTAGGAAACCTAAACAAATGGGTAACAGGGAAAGATCGGGGAAACATAGCTTTTTTTTTAGAGCATCCGAGCAAAGGAATGAGTGGAGAACCATGATCGCCGATGACTGTCGCAGATCTGGCACTGGGTGATGATGATGCTTAGACGCTCAGAAAACGTACAACTCTATGCCGAATTGTTTAGGTTTAACGCCCCCTGCAACATTACGAGGCTACTTAAACTTTGTATTAAAAGGCATGGCCTCTGATTTTAACGTCCAAAATCCGATAGGACTAAGCCATGAGTCAAATGGGAAAATTCGAGGAGAGTGCCTTTCTTAAGAAGACAATGTACCGTAATAATGTATTATAAATATTAAATACATACACACATAATATATTTTAAGTGCGTATGTGTATGTGCGTCACACACACATACACACACACACACACACACGCACCTACACACACATACACACACACACACACACACACACACACGCACAAACATAAGTAGAACATATGGCAATGTTTGTTCAAAGAATGAAAGAATAATGGCCCTCTCAGCCTCTACACTCGTGGGGAAGTGTGTCAAAGAGGGCTGTCGTGTTGAGAGAAATCTTTATCGGTAACTGATAACGGGATAAGGAGAAGTTCCGCTGTAAAACTTAATACAGACCGAGCATTCTCGATCTAAGGTACGCTTTATGATTTCGACAGTGAGGCTAGCAAGACAGATTGTTTATAAAACATCCACGGATTCGTGTTATTGATATTGCCTTTTGGCATGTTTAAAAAAAGCTCCCCCAAAAAACACACCCAACAACCCCACAACAAACAAACAAACGAGCAAACAAACAAACATACAGCAAACAAAAAAAAATAAACAGAACCAATAACAAAATAATAACCCCCCCCCAAAAAAAACAAACAACAACAACCCAACAACAACCCAACAACAACAACAAACCAACCTCAATACGTAATGAATATTCAGGAAGAGCGTGTCAGTCTTCAAAGACGTAACTCGTTAAACATTGAACCCCGACAATAAATCAGTTAATCAATTAATCGATAAGTCTGAGTTAATATATTAATTACAACATGGTAGGCGCACGATGTAACTTCTCGGAACAGGAAGCTGTCCCACGATATTGACGGGTCTTCTCACATTTCGCTGTCAATGGAATCCTCATTCTGGTTAATGTTTTGCAACGTTCCATTAAAAAGTACCTCAACCCCCCCCC
>NW_004797880.1:360434-361799 GCF_000002075.1 Aplysia californica | reverse complement strand
ACACACACACACAGCAAGACAAAAATTCACGCCAAAAACTTACAGGAAACAAAGAAAATATAATAGAAACTATAGCGATAGAGCAACCGACAACAGTGGCCGCCCCAACGCTCTTCTGTAGTAGGCTACATGTACAAAATCACTTCTTGCCTTAACCCCCCACCCCACCCCAACCCCCACCGTTGAAAAACAATAACGACCCAACACTAAAGAAAACAAAGAATATATTTAGAAAAGAACTAGTTGTGTCCTTTAAAAAAATTGTTTTCTCTTTCTGGAAATGTAAAGCAAGTTTCTACTTTTACAAAAATAAAAGACCCTCCACCCCCCCACCCCCCACACCGAAAAAAGAAAAACAAACAAACAAAAAGAAACAATAACACCCCGCCTCTCAAAATCCCAACAATAACTGCCACATACAAAAACAACAAAATACAAACAAAAACGAAAACGAAAGTCAGAAACAGTAAAGAAGACTATTTTAGTATCAACAGCAACACTAACCCCCTCCCCCAAAGAACAAAAAAAATAAAACATCGAACAAACAAACAAACAACAACAACAAAACAAACCGCCCCAAAACAAACAAATACGCTAATTAATTAATCAAAGAAAAATAATAAAACTAATAAAGTAAAATAAATAGATGAATAAAGACATAAAAAAACAACGACCAAAAAACAAAAGCAAACAAACCATAAGAAAAAAAGCCCACAAAAATATCCCCACGCCTTCTATTATAAGGATCTATTGGCGCCCATATTCCCTTGTTGTATCCCTTTTACAACAGCAGGCGGTCCAACAGTGAACACCCAACCGACACTCCTCCTAAAGGCAGGTAACAATTACACTGCACCTGGGGAGTAGCAGCTCGCGTTTCTCACCCTCCTCCCCTCTCCCACCTCTCCTCCCTCTCCTCCCTCTCTTCCCCTCTCCCCCCTCTGTTCCCCACATCTCCTCTCCTCCCTCTCCCCTCTCCCCTTCCCTCTCCTCCCCTCTTTCACTCTTCCATCAGGTGGGTCCCCCGAGTACATTGACGACCGTCTGTTCTCCATCAGTGCCCGCCATTGTGCTCAATTTGGCCCGGATCAATAGCACTGGGGCCCACGATCAATAGCAAACGTCCATAAAGCTCATAGTCATACTGAATTCCCTCTCCCAACCCCCTCCCTTTTTTTGTTTCCTTTTTTTTTTGTTTTCTTTTTCTTTTTGTGCATTACATCAAATCATACACCTGGCTGCGGGTTTTTATATTTCTCACCGCTGACTAGGCCATTATTGTAAGCCTACTTGTGCGTCTGTAACGTTCTGATCTGGGGACCTTCAAATACGATATAATCGTACGCTGGAAAGGAGGGCGGGGGT
>NW_004797880.1:357582-360331 GCF_000002075.1 Aplysia californica | reverse complement strand
TAAGAACAGTGTAAAAAAAGGGGAGGGGGGGGGGAATAAAAAGTCCCCAAAAAGATGTAAGATTATATTTGAGCAGCCCTTTACAGTTACAGTCGAAATTGTCCAAGATGACCAGCGATTGTCGATGAGAAAAGTAGCTGTCATGAAAAGGTGGATGTAGTGGACATATAGGGACAAAAACAAAAAAAACAAAACAAAACGCACGCAGGGAATTAGGAAGTTGTCGTTTGTACAGGTGGTTGTCTTGAATGTTTCTGCTATGGCCAATGAGACCAAAAATTATGAATCTAGTAGTGAAGAGTCTGCCACATTTTTGAGCATTTAAACGTTCATTTTCAGTTGTAGGGGTTCGCAATTTACGGGTTTCTCTCTTGGCTTCAGCATGACGTCTTATTCGTGAAGCCCCGTTTGGTTTGCAGCCCTCTGCCTGTGAAATTGCTTTCTCTCCAACTTGGTCTGTTAATCTTATCCGTACGTCGTGTTTTACTATAGTATCAATACGACGTGGGGAACTCGGTATCACCACTTTCCAAAGAGGAAATTTACTCGTTATTTCGATCTGTACGCTTTGCATAGCAGTCTGTCAAAATCTTTTTTTTTTGGTTGAAATACTGAAAGTTTCAAAGAGATCTTCGTACTAAACGTATTCTAAAATGTGAAGAATACAACCCCGGGGATACAAGTGACCCCAGGGCGTACGGATAGGGTTAAGAGCCTGGCTCTCCCACGTCAACTGATAAATTATGTTGAAACCCTTCAGAGACATTTTCAGGGCGTCTTTATAATGCTACTTTGATGTACCAACTTTACGCTTCCTTGAATACCGCTCAGAAAAAAAATACTGCTTCTGGGATCCTCAAATCAGGCATTTTAACGACATGACCAGCTAAGCAAAATTGAGTCTTTTAGAGCTTCGAAAACAGATTCTCTCTCTTCTTTTCTTCTTGCCGTCGGGGGCCTTAATCGGGGGGAAATCAGGCGCTCGTCAAAATAATGAAATCGAAGAAACATAATGGAATTTTTCTGCCCATTTGGCAATTTTTATCGAATTTTTATTTTTTTGCCTGGACACCTTTAAGATCCATTTAAGAACACATTTCTGTGTGGGTTTTAATGAAAAATGTTGATTTAAGGCACAAAAAATGTAAATTTGCAGTTTCTAAGATCTCTCAAGCTTTGGAAGTTGTCAAACTTTGGCGGCCATTTTCTCGCTAATTTTACCTCTGAAACCAGGCGACCCCCACCTCGTTCAATCGCCAATATCTCGACTTCTATTCATAATATAATATAATTTTTTTTCACCGAAAGCAAGACAAATGAACAAGCTTTTGAAATGATACCAATAACTCCACATGTCCGAAACTTGACGAGCGCCTGGTTCCACCGTGTCATGACAATAATTGTTCTGGCTTCTGCAGTGATTTGATTAGGTTCCTTGTTTCTATAGCAGGCCACAGACGGCAGTGCCATCCTTGTGTGGGAGAGTTTATTTATGCATTGAGCATATTGTGTACCCCCCCCCCTCCTTGGCGGTGCTAATGATTGAAGTGTCTTTAGGCCATTCCCAAAGGGGGGACTTAAACCATGTTCTTATGCACAGTAAAATTGTAATTGTAAATGGGCTGATTCAGCAATGTCATGCTCATAATTAACTGTGCCTGAACTGCAACAGGGAAATGCTGCCTTTTCTTTCCTAATCCTTACTATCGTTATTGTCCTCTACTTTTTTGTATGTTTGCCACACTCTTGTGACCCGCTTTTCTCGGGGTGCCTTGATAGTCGAAGCAGATTTTGTGCTGTTGAAGCTAGAAAGGTGAGCAGAGTACGCCTGATTCCCTGTAAGGGCTTCTCTGTTGACATTCACCCCTTGGCGCTCATATGACCTTATGCAGCTGGCGAGCGCTGTAAAACCTCTACTAAAACAAACAAAAGCACATTGTGTTTGCCTGTATTTTTTGCTGGGATGCTGTGGCCCACTAAATGTAGTCAGCCCGGGTTGACCGTGATAACCAGGGTTGAAGTAGTCGTTCTTCTACATGATTTTATAGGCCTATTGCTTTGTTATGTCAACTTTAAGCTAATTGCAACGGATTTATTAGCCAGCTCAGCAAAAGTATCTATTTTCAGTTTTTACAATGGGCAGCGTACAATATTATTTAACTAAAGCATCAGTTAAGACATAAGTAGCAACACTGATGTTATTGAAGGTTAGATTACGGTAGTGCTAATTTATCCGGTTTGACGACCGAAAAACTACCAACGTTACAAGTACTCCAAAATCAGGCAGCAAAATTGAAAATGAAACAAAGGAAATTAGCGCACGTACCTGAAAGTAGAACTACCCCGCTGCCAGTAAAACAAATAATCAAATGCAAAACTGCCGTTTTCTCTTATGAATGTCTGAATGATACTGCACCTTTTATCTAAAACAATTCCGGATTTATATTATCGCCCATCAAGAGCCTTTAGATCAGCCACTGATAATCTAATTTCCAGAACCCCCAAAACAAAATTACAAAACATGTGGCGAGCGTTCCTTTTTCTTCTTTGGTCCCCACATGAACGAACTCCCATTTTTAAAATAAAAAGATCCCCTGCTATTCACATTTTCCAAAAACAGCTGAAGCATTTCTTATTCACAAATGCATACCTGTTATAACTATTAACTGTCGTATGCCCGATCGTGAAACTGAAGAAATAGCGCGGAAGAAAGGGAGAGGAGAGAGAGAGAGAGAGAGAGAGAGAGAGA
>NW_004797880.1:353642-357082 GCF_000002075.1 Aplysia californica | reverse complement strand
TATATATATATATATACCTAATACTGTGTTCTACGTACACATATGTCCATTAACTTTTTAGATATTAATGTGATATCTCTATTAAGGTAATGCACATTGAGCATTATTTAGAAAATGGAAATACGCAGCATAAATGATATTTATTGTACTGTTAATACATGTGATGATGATGATGGTGATAAATATGATTATAATGATAATGATGACACTGATAATACTAATATCATCATAACAACAACGATGACAGCAAAAACCAATAACCACACCCACAAAAGATATAATAAGTCTAAAAGTATATAACGATAATTAATGGTTGTGACAATAACAATAACAACAGAATAATGAGCTAGCAATGTTATAGCAATAGCATAGAAATAATATAGTTATTGTTATCTTTATAACTCTGCAAAATTGTCCGTCTTTAGTTGTTATATGAATATGTACTACTTCTGATTATCTTTAAAATTCTTGTTAAACATTAAGATTATTCCTGAAAGCTGAAAAACTAAAACGGACATCAAGCAGAAATCTCAAACAAACAAACTAACTAAACAAATAAACAAGCAAACAAACAACAAACCAACAAATAACATTAACAAAAAAACACAGGCCTTTACTAGTTCTTTTTTTAATGTTCGTGTTCTTTACGTCCCCACCGACACAATTTAGGAGGCATGCTGAGAGGGATACACCATACAAGCAGAAAGACCAAAATACTCAACAAATATACTCCCCTCTTGGGAATCGAACTCGGGTCTCCTGTGTGCGACGGTGACGCACCTAAACGCTACCTCACAAAATAGGTGGGTAGGCTTATGGGCTGTGGTTGTTGCTGTTAACCGAACCACAAACTGATCGCTGTGAAGGGTACCATAATTCAGCCGTTCAATTTTCCCATAGATAATCTTTCTATGGCACTACTACGTCCTTATCTCCCCTCCTTCTATGTTACGTGTGTTACTCTCTTATAACACCTCTAATCTTCGGCACTTATATGACCTTATTGTGTTGCAAGTGCCGTAAAACTCTTACTAAAACTAAACGTGTGTTCTTTGGGCCAGGCGATAGCCTGCACGTTCCACGAGCAAGTTTACTTCGCACCGTAAAAGCAACGATCTTTTTGAGGTACGCTCTCCATAGACATGAACCGTGATATCAGAGATTTGCACCGTCATGGCCGCAACTCTTTTGCTCTCTATAAATACTTCGCTGCGAAGTGAGCAACTTGACAATGAGCAACTAAATAAAGGGTGAAGAAACACCAGTCTCGCATTAATTGAGTACGCCCGGCATTTTTATTTAACCCCAAATTGGGTCAGACGATGAGCCCCATAGAGAATCGGAATTACGTCCGAGCCAGAGTGCACCGTTTCTAGGTTACACTGTTTGCCATTTTTAAAAACCACAACAAACCAAGTGTTTGGGTGCACTTATCTTTCTTTATTTTTTTCTTTTGTCCTAGTCCTAGCCACCACCGGTTGTATTCTTCTAGGTTAGTACCCGAATAGTATTTTGACGCCGAAGTGACTACATGATGTTGGCTACTGCTTTAGCAAATTCCCCAGTCTATCTGTCAAAATACGGTGGCGTCTGTGGCTACCGGACCTGTAATCGTGAAATTGCAGGTTCGAGGGTCCGAGCCTCAGCTCGGCCCGACGCTGTGTCCTTGGGAAAGGTACTTTACACGAATTTCCTACTTGGTTCGGTCCTTTCGGAAGTTCCCGCCTCTTAAATATCGCAACAGTATTGATGGGGGCGTTAAGCCTACATGTATACCATTTCACCATTTTTCTGAATACGTTGTCCCAGTCAGCCTCGGTAGGAATCATTACAGCAACAATACTAGCATAAGCATCGCCATTGCTGCTGTGCTACTACTACTATTCCTTCAATTCACAAATACTTCTCTAATGCGACCATATTGTTCTGTTCTTCTGTTCCAGGTCCTGTCTCCACTGAGGCCACGCTACCCCACTGCAGGCGAACCGCTGCAGCCACTCAAGGACAAATTCCAACAAATCGGGACATCTCTAATTTCCCTGAATCTTTGACGGGAAAACCCTTCAGGATCCCTGAGTGTGTCATAGGAGACGGGCGGTAAAGGGCACGTTGCTATTTTTAGTCCTTTTCCCCCCTGAGAAACAGAATATTTCGTTTGAAACTTTCGGCACACGACAAACTTGAGGAGGATTGTCCTGATTTATAAATATATCCCTCTTCGAGAGTTTCTGAGCTGTTATAATAGTTACTGAACCCAGAGGACTTGGGTACACAAAAATCACAAAAAACTCCTACCCAACAGACGACCCGAAATTCAACAACATGGCGTCGTCCATCGTTTCCGGTTCGTCTTCGGCGTCCAATCAGCCCCGAGGTTACTCAGTACAGCCAGCGGAGAAGGAGGTGGACAAGCCAAGGCCGACGATGACTCCGTTCTATGACGAAGACACAAAGATCAGCTTCTCCTGCCAGAACAGTACGCTCCCTCTGAAACTCTCCTCTGTTCTACTGGTCGTCAGCTTCATCCTGCAGGTGAGGCACACGCTTTGGTGGTAGATCTAGCGCGAGTGAGAAAGAAATATGAAGGTTAGGAAGGAAGGAGAGACAGAAGAAAAGAAAGTAAAACGAAGGAAAGGTAGAAGTAGAAGGGATGAAGAAAGGAGGAAAGAAGGAGGGAAAAGTGGAAGGAAGGAAGGAAGGAAGGAAGGAAGGAAGGAAGGAAGGAAGGAAGGAAGGAAGGAAGGAAGGAAGGAAAAGTGGAAGGAAAGAAGGAAGAGAAGAAGGAAACATGGAAGGAGGGAAAAGAAGGGATGATGAAAAGTGAAAAGAAAGAAGGGGGGAGGAGGGGGGATGCTGTGAATTATAAAAATTGTTACCAGTAGGCCTATTCCCCTCAACATCCTAAGGATACCAGAGGAAGGAAAAAGTCAGTAAAAAGTATAACTGGTACGGTGTATTACATAAAAGGAAGGTGGGAAAAAAGGAAGGATGAAGGAGGGAAGAAAAAAGTCATACTATGAATAAAAAGAGCTATTATAATTACAAGGAAGGAAGGAAGGAAGGAAAGAAAGAAGGGAGAAAGGAAAATACTGTGCATAAAAGGAGCTATTGCATGAAAGGGAGGAAGTGATGAATGACGGAAAAAACACTGTAAATGAAAAAAGCTTTTACATGTCTTTGCCATTAAAGAAATTTGGCGTACCGGTACAGTGATATATGAGTTCCAGCGTCTGTTCACACTCCTCACTCCTCCTCTTCACCACCTCCTCCTCCCCCTTCCTCCCCATCCCTCATACCCAACTACCCCCTCCTCCTCCTCCTCCGCCATCTCGACCTACACCCTCCTCGCCCTCCTTCCTCTCCTTTCCTCTCCATCTCCTCCCCCTCCCTCTCCATCTCCTCCTCCTACTTCCCCTCCCCCTCCCCCTCCTTCCTACCCC
>NW_004797880.1:313711-351214 GCF_000002075.1 Aplysia californica | reverse complement strand
TCTCTCTCTCTCTCTCTCTCTCTCTCTCTCTCTCTCTCTCTCTCTCTCTCTTTCCCTTCATTTGGCGCAAATGACACGCTCCATAGTGAACCGAAAACACGTCAGAGTACACAGTCTAGTCTTGGATATCGCGATACAAATCTATGGTTCACCCTCTCCTAATTTCCTTCCTCCCCAGGATGGTACACCTTCTGTCAAGCCATGGGCCTGATATCCTTGGTAGTGTTCCTACCAGCCCTGCTCATCAACTTTTTCTACACCATGCACCCCAAGATGAAGATGTTCCGGGGAATGAGATTTTTCAATTTCGTTCTCACTTTTGTCACAGGTGAGTTCGAGAACATAATTATGTATTCTTGATGAGCATATTATGGCGAAAGGTGAATATAAGCGTTGCAAGCAATGCTTGTCCTATCTTTTTTGTGTTCATTCTTGAACATACTTTAATTAATGAATTAATAATAATAATAAATACTTATTTACATGTACATACTTGGTTGGATAAGAGGCATCGCTGAAGGCAGCACAATGCCATAGCTGCTCCTATTCCTCTCCAGGAACCATGAAAGGGTCTGCTTGCTGATCGTGCCAGTTATCACCTGGTTGGATATTATTTTGGCTTTTCCACGCGGGTTGCTCTCTCTCCCCAACCCTCTAGAGACACCAGCTTCCCTCAGTCTTTCCATTGTGTGTGATGTTGTGCCTTCATCTTCTCTGTGGTCGTTGAATCATTCTGCCATGACTGTTGGTGGATCTAATAAAAATCTTATAATAATAAATAGCATTTGTATAGCGCATTTCCCCGCTCAACAGCAAGCTCTATGCGCTTTACTACAGTAGACCATTGAACACTCAGAAACATTCTCAGCTTCCCGGGAAGCATACAGCGCAAGCAACTGAAAAAGCGCTCAAACACTAACAAACTGACAAGATCTTTCATTGTCTATCGCTGGGTACCCATTCCCACATGGGTGAAGTGAGGAAAAATCGTGTAAAAAGTGCCTTTCCCAAGGACACAACATTAAAGACTTTTTTGGTTTTTCAACAATGTAAGAACGAATCTATCAAATTAGTTTTAAAAGCAAACGCTGCTGATTGATATTCGCCCATCAGTTACATTGTATTCGGGTCTATCATCTTGTCTAAACTACACACAATGACTCAGCGAACGGGATAGAGCGCTATATAATTAATGTGTCTGTCTGTCTGTCTGTCTGTCTGTCTGTCTGTCTATCTGTCTGTCTGTCTGTCTGTCTGTCTGTCTGTCTGTCTGTCTGTCCGTCGGTCCATCCATCCATATATCCATCCATCCGTCTGTCTGTCCGTCTGTCTGTCTGTCTGTCTGTCGATAATAATAATGATAGAAATATTATTATTATTATTATTATTATTATTAAATAATGATAATGACAATAATAATAGTAATATTATTATTATCATTATCATTATTACTGTTTTTGTTACTTCGGCAATACATATGTGATATAGCCCAGCTGACATGGCGATAAGATGCTGATCAGTAACTTTGATTCTCCTCCCCCCCCCAGGTCTGGTCCCGCTACTGATGGTCATCGTGTGGATCGCTGGACATCCCATGAAGGACCGCTTCCCCATCCCCTACAGGGATAAGGACTACGACGACGAGCCTTTCATGATCCATTTCTGCTTTGTCTTTGAAATATTCGCTTTCATCATTTCGTTTGCTGCATTTGGCTTGGAAGTTCATGACTATAGAAAGAGTGATTACGGCAACTAGATCTAGATTCTGGGACGTTGTACGGTCTTCTTTTTTCGGGGGAAGGGGGGGGGGGGATTTGGGGAACCTTTACATGTTGACTAGAGAGCTGAGAATAGGTTGTACACTGTTTGAGCACTTTTTGCCTTGGAGTTCTGATCTTCCTTTGCCTCAGCCCCTGAAGTAAGACATGAAAGTTTGAATATGATGATGATGCTGTACATCGAATGAATTTTGTCAGAGCTGTAGGGATTCTTGCTTTCCCTTCTCGTATAAACTGGTGATTTAAGAAACGAATATTTTGTGGCGTAATTAGAGCGGGAAAAATGAAAAAACACCTCGTTGAAATGATTCCTTGTATATGTATAGACCTCTTGCTATATTTATAGACATATCAAAATTTCTTATACTTTTATTATCTTTCATATTTTCCCCCTTTTTTTTTTGGTAAGCTCAACTAGCCAAGCAGGGTACTGGAGATTGCAAAATTTGCTGCTGAGAAAGCAAACTTTTCTTTTGGCTTTCTCTTATCTTAAGCTCCATGTATGTAGTCGGGCCTATCATCTGCTTGTCATAGGGGTGTTTCACAATGACCATTTCATGATTTCGGCTTCTTGTCTTTGCTATCAAGACATCGACAAACATTTTTTCAGAGGCGCGTAGACTTTATCTTGTTAAATTCATGAAACTTCTAGCATGATTTTGAAATTAAAAAAACAACAACAAACGAGTTCAGTAAGTCGCGTTCTGGCTTATTATATATCTAGTAGTAAAAACATACATGTGGGCTCTAAGTCTGTTATTCAAAAGGGGGCGACGTAGTGAAACAAAACACACACAAAAATGATCGTGAGACTTTTTTTTAGACATCACTTAATAGAATAAGACAGACAGTGAACTTTTTGTTTTATGACAACAGGCTACTTCATTCAAAAAGGCTGACTGATATTGACAGGCCACTTCTTCGTTTTCATGAAGATTGATGAAGTTTTGTACGATCGTCTTAATAGGCCTGTCTTGTCTGGGTGAGGTGCCTTTTCTTAGATTTCTTAAATTCAAAATGGCTTATCTGTTTTTGACTGTTTTCTTGCAGTCCGTTTAAAGTTCAACTGTTTCTATACAAATGAATGAGGCGTTACAATAGGCAGCATATCTTCAGCTTCGTGGTCTGAGATGAAACACCATCCACATAGAGGCTGAAGAACGTCAAGTGAAAAACGTCATCATGATCATTGACCCCTTTTTATAAAATACCTGCAAAATTTGTCTTACTTCGTATACTTTTTCTCTTTTGTTCTCTGTAATAATAATGTACTGACTGACAGAATATTTGTGCTCATGAGAATAAGAGAGGCCTAACACCACTTTTAGAGAGAAAAACCGATTTTTTTTTTCGGAAAAAACCCCCAACAGAACTAAATGTACGTGTAAATGAATTCAATTTATGTACCAACAGCGAGAAAGGTTTTAAAAAAAACCTACTAAGGAATTATAAATTATACCTTTATCTGATAAAGCACTCCATAAAGCTTTACTTTATTCTCATGTGTGTTGTGACCAGCGATATTTGCAACACAATTAGTTTAGGTCACTTTTAGTGCTGAAGATTAGTCGGAGGCGTTGCTCTATTATAGTAACATACAAAGAACAGAAAGGGGAGAGATAGGATGATGAATAAAGCTTGATACGAAATGTGGAGCAAACCACACCACTCCACAGCATCCACCAACCACCCACAAAGTGGAGACAGACCGCTCTAATTCTCAGGAGAACATTAACATTTGTGAATGAAGACCCTTATGTTCTATTTTTAAATCTCCCCCAATTGTTGTTATCTTTTATTCAGCAGAATCTGAGGAGATGTCAATGTCATATTCGTTGAGTAGATCTACCACTAGTTTTTTATTTTATTTTTGGTTTAATCTTTTATTTTTCATACTGTTGAAACATGTACATGTATTGACATTTCAGTTTGTCTCTGAAAGATGATCATGTAATATGCAAAGTTGTTTGTCCTATACATGTATTAATTTGTTTGGGTTTTAAAAAAGTTTTTTAAAATCTAGTTTTATATCTCCGTAAAGAACCATAGACACAGACCTACATGTACCATTTTATGTACCGGTAACATTTTTATGACCTTGCTAAATTTCAATTTCGTCTGTTTTCGTAAAGGTAAATTTTGAAAGGGAATTTTGTACATACATACATATATATTTTTGTGAGCCACACAAATACAATAGGCTAATTTCTCAAAATTCGATCTATGTCAAAAAAATATATAAATCGTATTGTTGTGTTACCATAGAATCAATACAAAGCTGTTACCTTGGCACCTTTGTGTAGATTCATCAACAAGAAATGCTAAGTCTTCGACTTCTCTGGTCTATGGGTGCGCCCCCCCCCCCCCACACACATTATTCATTTGAATAGAAAAACTTTGTTTTGCGGGAAGGGGGATAAAGGAAAGGTAAAAGAAATAATATTATCACCACTGTGTACTTAAATGATTGATGTGTTACTAACAATTAACATTCACGCTGTGTCGTTGACGCCCCAGTGCGATAGACTATGTCAGGCAGCTATCTTCTCAAACGAGGCTAAAAAAAAGTGTGTGCGCTGCCGCTTCTCGTATCGCATAGTTATGAGGGAGGCTGCCCAGTTTGTCACAGGCCCAGTTTATCACAATTTCATTTAAGCATTTGAGTATTGATGGCAGTCGTAATTACAGCACTTTAACACTTTACATGTAGTTTTCACTGAAGTTTTTTAAATTCTCCACCTTCAAATTGATGGTGTAAAATGGTCTCTAAAATGTCAATTTAGCTTGTATTGTTCAATATTTCTTCCTTCTTGTATGCAAATCAAAACAAAATTAAATTACTCTGCAAAATTTCAACATTGAATGTTCTTTCGTTAAAAACAATTGAAAAATTTAATTCAATTCATACAACCAATCAATCATTAATTTACTCTTTTTGAGAGTGTCAGTGATAACTTCCATCATGCAGGGCACCGTCGAGGCCTGTGACAAACTGACATGCTTCCTGTATCGTATTGAACAGTTATGAGTAGCCTACGTTGTTGTACACCATCTTTATATTTGGGGTGTCGTGTTCCTTTCTTTGTGAGTTGGCTTGTGTTTGGATAATCTGACAACACGATATATTTGATCTGACCACACACTACATACTACTACATATATATATGATTTAGAAAAGACTATAAGAAGGATAGATCACTTGGCTTTTCTCTATTATATAAACACACAATTTAGTGCAGGGCATATTGTATTTTGATAAATTTAATATTGATAGTGATACATGTAGCATCATAAAGTTTAAGTTATCGAATTGTGCATTATATGCTAAGAATGCACTTTTAAATGTTGTATTGGCAACTGGCTTCCATTTCTCTGCTACTTTTTCTGATACTAACATTAGCCCAGTGATCACGGAAGTACTAAATGGAATAAATAGATCACCTAAATAGAGTAGACATAAAGACAAAATAAAGCAAATTGCAGGTATATTACACATTTAAATGTAGGCGGTTCAAAGAATAATTTTTTGAAAAAAAAAATGTATGGTGATACATGTATTTTGCGTTTCTCAGATCCTAGTTGCTGCTGGAAAGGCTTGATTAGCAAGAAAAAAATGTATCTCTGTACAGAAATTTCAAACTCAGCCGTACAAGGAAGGAGCAGAAAAATCAGGGATGTTGAAAATAAGATGAACCACATGTACTGTACTTGTACAAAATTATGTTGGTCAAAATTTCTCTGAATTTCCCCCCTTTTCAGAATTTAGATTTCACATGCCGTAACATAGTCTGTCCTCTCGCACTGTCTGCTGATAAAACATATCTCACAGGGACCATCTGTACAAAACAAACCATACTTTTTTGTATTGCTTCCTGTTTGTTGTATGTTTTTCATAATGCATACAGCTGCAGCATATGTTATGTACAAAAACAAACTGCTGAAAAGTGTAAGCATAATTTTTGTGAGACTAATGTTTGTACAATTTTATATAATGTATCACGAAAAGATACATGTACAACATACATCTATATTATAACATTGAATTAGTTATATTGTATATATTATTTTCTTTTGTGTCAATGTGTGAATGTGAACGATAATTCAACATTATTTCGGGTTATTGCTGTTTTTGTTTTTGTTTTCAATTTGGATGAGTTTAAAAGCCCGGCTGCTTTTTGGAAAAAAAACCCTGAAGGAAAAGGGAAATCTGTTCCCCCCAAAAATTATGTGTACAGTGACTTAATGGTGTGCCAAATTTTGTTTCTTTTTGGGGAAACATTATATTGTGTAAGGAGGAAACATGATGGCCGAGTTTGTGAAATATTGGTCAGGGACAGTTTCTGTGTGGATTTTTACTAATCACTGTTATGGGTGTACCGGCATGCACACATATATACATGTAGTTAAGTACATTATTGAATTTGAGTGACATCAGGATGGCTCACTTTTGCCCTTTTGGGTGGATACTGTATACTGTTGAGGCATTTTGT
Organism: Aplysia californica; assembly: GCF_000002075.1. NCBI lineage: Eukaryota > Metazoa > Mollusca > Gastropoda > Aplysiida > Aplysiidae > Aplysia > Aplysia californica. The sequence continues at coordinate 344,946 of NW_004797880.1, read as the reverse complement.
TAATTTAGTGTACGTTGCACCACCAAAGGATTTCGGGGAGGTTCATATATCCTGGTCCCAGGGATTCGATGGACGTGGTCTACTTAACGAGATGCCAGTTCACGTGTAACGTTTAGACGATGTCTGACTATATTTCAAGTACAAACAGTCAGTAGACCTTACAACCAATTTTTAAGGATAAGAAGACACTGTCAAAAAGACATGCGTTCTTCTTTCATCTTAAACTTAAACACCCCCCTCCCCCCAACGAATCCAATGTTTGATAGAAGTAGAAGAGAAGCAGCAATCCACACCAGAGCACCCTCCAATCCAACCATCCAGAAAGTAGACTAGGTGTGAGTGCACTAGGTTTGATTGCTGGATATTTGGGAGTATATCAGGAATTTCTATGTCGCAATAGTATGTCCTTTACTGTTACTGTTAGTGTTTGCAAAGGCACGTATTGTACTCACAACAAACACATACATATAAATGTTCGCAACAGTTTACTCAGTGTAAAGGTTCATTCCATACAAGTTCTTCACATTCAGAGCCAATTGTATATATACACTTTTTTTTATATTACTCAAGTCGACTGTATAGGATCAATAAAGTTTTTCTAACATGTTATCCAATCGCGTTTTGTTTGTTTGTTTTCAGTTTTTTTTAAAGCTTTTTTGTGTAAAACTTGAATTATACATAAAGATCTTATATAACTCTTCTTATCAACAATAATGTCCGCTTCAAATGGCAGAAGGGGCTACTTGCTATGAAAAAAATCCAGAACCTTTTGGGCACTATGGAAACACACGCGTTGGGATTAAAAATGTACCAATGTCTAATTTCTAATACAATGTACTTGTACATGTATCAAGAAGTCAGAGGCAAAATCCGCATTACATGCATTTTCAGAAATCTGGACGTCTGCATTCATCCAGAAAATCAGCACCCCTGAAAGTGAAAGCAACTTACCTCTTTTAGTTCATCACATTATGATGTAGGCCTATATATTGACTTTTGGGCACGTCCTAGACTTGGCAGCACAGTGCTGGGGCGACAAACAACAATGGAGAAGTTATGAATTCGATTCCCAACTTTTCGCATTAGAAATTTGTGTCCCAGGGAAATATATTTTTTCCGAGTGGTGACAAACGGCTACACAAACAAAAATTTAATTAAGGAAGCCATATTCTGTTTAAGTTTAAGTAAATATTTCAAATCGGACAGACCACCCCCACTTTTAAAGCAAAGCAAAAAACCTATTCCAAGGGACATTTGGGCTTAGGTCGTGGCTATTCACAGCAGGAATCATTTCAACTTCAGAAAGACATCTAATTTGACATAAATACACATTTAACACTTCTTCCAAGGCTAAAAGGTTACCTAGTACTAATAGCAAAAGCCCACTGCAGAAATTTTGTCAAATCCCCATTTTGATGGCTGGATGCAAGACTGACAAAAACAATTGGCATTTCATGAGAGGCTTCCACCCATTCATTGATAATCGATTTGATACGGATATGGTATGACCCATAACCTCTTTGGGTAAAGCCAACTTTTCCATTTTCTTTTATGGAGGGGAATATGATACTATTGTAGCACTATTATTGTTACATTGTACAGTATCTGAAACACCAAAATAAAAGGTCTAATTACTCATACTCATTTGCCTAGGTTGCAACAGCGTGCATTTGATGAAAATCATTTCCCCAAGTCCTGTCCGAGGGCTTTCATGCGTCACACGATATGATGTAGCAGCATCCAATCTTACATTATTATTTGCACATAGAATTAGAATTTTTGTGGTGAGACTTCTTGGTCTAACTTGAGAAAGCAAGCAGTTCGGCATCGTGTGCACAGACCCGCACCATTTCCCTACCCAACAAAGCAGAGATACAGATCAGGCCCTTTTAATTTTAAGACTTAGCAAGTAGGTATTTTTACCTCCCTAAAAGTTTAGATCATTAAGGAAGCTGGCTTCAAACCCTGCCTGTCAGGGACACATGTACAACATTCAAGCAGAAAGATCGAGATGCTCAATAAAAATTCTTCCCACTTGGGTCTCCTGCTGCCATGGCGAAATGTTTTACTGCTACACCACAGACCCTAGTGGCATGCCATCTAAGACAAACATCCAGTATTCGTTTAGTTTTTTTAGTAAGAGTATTACGGCAATTGCAACACAATAAGATCATATGAATTACAAAGATTAAAAGTTTTGTTTTAGTATTAGTAAAAGTTTTACGGCACTTGAAACACAATAAGGTCACATAAGTGCCGAAGTTTAGAGGCGTTACAAGAGAGTAACAAACAAAATAGGAGGGGAGAAAAGGACGACAGATAGGGAAGAAGGAGCAAACCATACCAGGGCACCTGCCAACCACCCATGAAGATAGAAGTGTTACAACAGAGTAACAAACACAAAAAAGGAAGGGATAAGGACGATAGATGTTTGATAAGAAGGAGCAAACCACACAGAGCACCTGCCAACCACCCGCATCCAGTATTCAATTGCAGTAAAAGTTCAGAGGAGTCAGAAGCCTTGAGGTACAAGACAAATATAAAAAAAAGCAAGACAAATGCCAGGATAGCTTTTCTCTAAAAACATTTTGTTTTAGTAAGAATTTTAGTGTACTTGCAACACACACAATAGGTCATACAAGTGCTGAAGACAAGAGATGCTACAGGAAAGAAACAAAAAAGTAAAAGGACAACAGATGTTTGATAGGAAAAAAAGAGCAAACCACCCAGATCACCCATCAACTACCCACCCCCTATAAACAATGCAAACACACAAATAAAAATAATGCACCAACAAAAAGATTGGATATAATATATTGAGAAACATTTAATAGATCTGAATCAATGTGTGATGAATGACAATACATTAACTACAAAAAAGATGAAATATCATTTGTACATTTTTATTTACAGTCTCAAATCTTGTTGAGTACAGATCACTTGTAAGCCAAACCCAATCCAGATGCTGAATTCATCCATAATCCCATCAGCATAGTTTGACCCCCATATCTTGGTTCATTCTTTGAAGTGTGCTACACAAGCCGAAAATAAAAAAATAATTGTGCAAACATTTATTTGGCTGAAAAAGGGGGGATGGGGGAACTCATTTCATTGTTCTCTTGAAAAGTTTACAATATCGTAGTCACATATAACCAGAAATTATACATCATTATTTGCCCACTGATATTCTGTAATGTCATCTGCCATGACTCTGTGTGATACCTATAGCTGCCTACTAAAGGAAAACAAAAGGAGAGCAACATCCCGCATGACAAGTCATGATGGTGGGTATTGAACAAGTAACACCCCCCCCCCTTCCAGACTTTGAGCCCACGCATATTTCCCCCCCCCCCCCCCCTTCTCTCTCTCAAAACGCATTGTTTGGCATTTTAAAAAGTCCATGCTCAATAGCTAGTTAGGGTAGGGTTAAGGACACAACTGCAATAGACATGGACTTCCTTCTCATTGTTTGCAAACCCAGTCTTGAAAGTTCATAACTTTTCTTAACCATTGGCAAGTCTGTGAGAAACAAAGCTAGAAAATAGAATAGGCTACATACGTTTCCAACAAAACTTTTTGACACCAAAGGACAGGCAGCAAGAGTGTCTTATATCATCCATTTAATTTTCTCACAAATTGTACATTTCGACAGAAAACTGTACCACGCAGCACAGCCTACTCAATACAAACCAATTTTCTTTATCCCTGAACAACAACACACACCCAAAAAAAAATCCCCTTTGTTCTACACCAAAAACAGAATGTTGTCTGAAAGCATGACTTGATTTTCGTCCTGCATTCTGTCGATGGCAGCCATCATTTCCTCCTCAGAGAAAGGACTGTCCCCGTGTTCTGACGCCATATGTCCTCTGACAGAGTTGAGAGCTACCGACTGTGCTCGTTCTTTCTTGAACAGCTGGTTCAGTGATGTGCGGAATACTTTCAACCTGAAACAAAGGACAGATTACCTTGCATATGTTTTTTAAAAGTACGGCATTTGCAACACAATAAGGTCATCGGAGTGCCGAAGATTTGAGGTGTTACAAGAGAATAACAAACAGGAAAGAAAGAAAGAAAGAGAGGAGATAAAAAATGATAGATGTTTGAAGGATAGAAGAAGCAAACCACTCCAGAGCACCCCCCTCCAACCACCCACTTACATAATGTTTGTTTCTTTGAGATAAAAGCACCTAGACACAATAAGTACCATTTAGTGTTAGGAAAAAATATGACAAAATGAATGCAAAGACAATAATAAACACCTAGCCATAAAACTTCAAGAACAATTGAGAGGCATGTTTGTTTCAGTACAGTATGTCACAATACACATGGTCACGATCCTGTACCCATGTTATAGCCAAATCCTGTAATTGAAAAGGGATCAAATTTACGCATTGTAGCTAATGGTGAACAAATGGGTTCATTTTTATTACATACTGACATAGATTACTTGGTCTCTTTCTTTTCCAGAGATTTTCTTTCCCTTCCATTTTCTAGTATATATATTTTTTTTATTCAGTCTCATGGAGATTGACTCGATATGTGAGATGCACAGGTAACAAAATAAATGGTGTAAGTAGCCCAAATCCATGCTCTATAGTCCACACTATGCATGCTCTGTGCGCTTAACAACTATTCATAACTGAATAGTTGCCACCATTAAGAAAAGGAAGGCACACATACATATCGCAACCTCAGAGCTTTCCTGTCCTATCTCCATTTTTTTTTTTTTTTACATTGAAAATGTGATTTCTTCTTTAGCCCACTCTTGTTAAGAACTGTTTTCACTGTTATTAAAAATGGAGATAGGAAAACAAAACACTGAGGTCTCGATACAGTAGATCTAGCGCCCAGTGTCTTCGTTGCATTCAATAACATCATTCCTGTTACATGCTTCACCACACTATGGTGAGACAATACGGGGGACGTTGTGCTAGACCAAGGTCACCTGAAGTCAATGATTGAATTTTCATCAATACTAAAGGGTAGGGGGCTCTCGCGGCCTAGAGGTTACTGTGTCCACCTCTCATTCAAAGGTCCCGGGTTCCAATCCAAGTAGCGACCGAAATTTTTCCCTCTCTAAAATTATCTTTCACCTCCTTCCTGCCCTCCAGCAATGTTCTGTCGTCTGTTTTCGTTTCCATTTCCTGCGTCCACCCACTTTGCCCCCTCCTCTGGGCTCGTGACTCTGCAGCCTTTCTACTGCTACTCCTTGGCTCCTCCTTACTGCTGTTTTTCAGCCACACCCCTGATCTTCTGGTAGGAAAGATCTACACCTAGCCTTCTCGGACAAGGGCGACGAATATCAGAGGTCCTGTGTGCAAGTTGTGCACGTTAAAGATCCCTTGGTGGTCTAAAATCAATAAAAGTAGGCTTCGCCGACATCCTGGCAAAATTCAAAAATTCCTACCAACTGAAAATATTTAATGTGTCCTGCGCGCTCATATGACCTTATGCAGTTGCTCACCCCGTAAAACACTTATCAACCCCCCCCCCCCCCCAAAAGCATATCCAGCTTTCTCCCTCCATTCTCTGCACACACGAATGTGACATATAAAGAATGGGTACATAATCAACTTCTAAGGTCTACTGTGGGTCATGCAGGTGCAAGTCACCATGTTGGATGTTATTTTGCTTCATCATTTTCTTTCTGCTGTCTTGTCCATTTGTTTTCAATCAGATTTAGTCAATGGTTGAATTTTTGTTACAGCTGAGTACGTCTGTCCGAATATCTGCTGCTGTGAAAGAGCTATCATTAAAGACCGGACTCTAGGATTTATTGTAAGCCTGCTATTATCAGAATCCCTTCATAATCGGGATTGTTATAAATAGGGGTCACTGTAGCCAGTTCCCAACTCCAGACTCAAGACAGGTGTAGGAACCCTGCTTACCTGTCATCAGTTATTTCTGTGGAAGCTGGGGCTTGTGGAGTTGACGGAGCCGAACCGGACGCTCGCCGTTTTCTTCTTTCTTCCTCCAGTGTAGGTTGATCTGTAGAATTAATCAAACACCCAGTCAATTACTGCAAGTTTTAAAGCTTTCAAAAGAGGTTTTTAACTCCATGTTAGTACCAAATAAGGTAAACAAATTGAAGAAGTGTAAGGAAAACCAGCTCAATAACAGTCATTTTAGTCAAAGAAGCATAAAGACAACAGAAAAATTAGACCCCCACTGTTAAATAACACAATCATACATGTAGAACAGCCCAGTTGAGAGACACACAAACAACAACAATACCCAACAGAGTGGGGGACAATTAACACCCCTCCTGCCCCAGCTATCAACACAAGGATGAAGTTTATTTTCATAAAGACAAGAAAGCATACCTTCCACTTCCTCTCCAATCTCCTCAATATCGTAGGGGTCGTAACCTTCCTCCCCTTCTTTCCGAGCTTGACGCTTGCCTCGTGGGGTCCTCCTACGACAAAACAGTTCAGGAGATATATTAAGTAACTGAAGTAAACACAAAAAATCTAAAAATATTACACATTAGCAACAGGACAAAGTAAACTTTTTATAAGGTTTAGTGTGTTAAGTACCCCTCCACCCCCCACTTCATCCTTACAGTTAAAAAGTGCAGCACATTGAAGATGTGCTCATATATCTAAAATGAATTAAAATATGTGAGGACTACAGACAAATAACCTGCAAGATATAATTCTAAAATGTGACTTGTCTCCTCACCCTTTCCTTTAGTCTTCATATATGAAATGAAATGACTACTTACTGCTTCTTGCGTGGTGGACTGTTCTCCTCATCTTCATCCCTTTCTTCCTCTTCCTCCCCTTCACTGTCTTGGGACTTCCTCTTCGTCTTCTTCTCTTTCTCCAGAACCTTGGAAACAACGTAAGAAATCAAAAGTCAAAATTCGATAGTACAGAATCCAGTTTGTGAACAGGTAAGTGCACAGCCAAGCCTGCCTATTCCAGTTACCCAAGATCACAGAGAAAAGTGAGAAACATTTTTACAAATATTCTTTCCTCTTTTATGAGAGGGGAGGGGGGAAGAGAAGACCACTTAACAGCCTTATCTGATTTACTCTGAAAGAAAAAAAAGGCACTCATGCCGGCATAACACCAACTGAGCTATTTGTGTGCCCTTACTAAAAAAAAATAAAAAAATTTTTTTTTTTAATTTAAAAAAGAGAGAGAGAGAGAGAACAAAAGTACAGCACAATAATTAAGGGACAAGTAATAAAAACCTGTTCATTTCTAAAGAAGGATAAAAAGAAATTTACATCTCATTCCATTTTAAAACACGGGCTGCTCTGAACTCACGAAATAACACCTTTTGCCTGAAGAAGTGATTTTTTTTTTACACTATGTGACTACAGCAACCAGCCTCAAAGGCCTACAACGTGACAATCAAAGCAAGAGGAAGACAGAGGACAAAGTGGGATCGACAGTCAAAGAGATACTACAAGAGACACATATGGGCCATGTCCGACAGTTACATCTACCCTTGACATCTTGCAGTACAAGAGGAAAGAAAGTGTAAAAATCAGTAAAATAAGTACAGTGTGATCCACTTATCCGAAAACAGCAGTAAGCAACAGCAACAAAAATCTGATGGTTGTTCCTCTCTTCCATTTGAGCAACCTATCTAAACTGTAAATCTGGCTACATCAAAGAAAAGACCTCGGTCCCGCACATTTCAGTTGAGGCAAACTCCACTGCATTTTAAAAACAGAACAAAATAAAACAACAACACACACAGGAACAAACAAAAAAAAGCCTCAACCAACCCACAGTTCTCAAACACGAACCTTTTTAAAGTAAGCAAACTGCACCAGCTCCACGGCTGCCTGAGCGTCCACCAGCTCCACAGATTTGCTCAGCCTGGCTTTGGCGTGGGCGGTCGACAGGCGGATGATGGTCTCCAGGGCACGAGCCGTCACAGGTTGAGTCTTGAGAGAGAAAAAAGCGAAACAAAATGACAATGTTTCCCACCCTCATCAGCACTCTTCAAATCATTCAGAGGGCTGGCTACTTCAACCTTAAAAGTCAAAGCGAACTTTGTTTTGTTTTTGTAATATTTTACGGTACTTGCAATTGCATAAGGTCATGTGAGCGCCAAGGGGTGGATGTCAACAGAGAACTCCATACAGGGAATTCGGCTTACCCTGCTCACCTCTCTAGCCTCAACAGCACAAAGTTTGCTTCGACTATCAAAGCACCCAGGAAATAGCAGTTCACAAGAGAGTGACAAACATACAAAAGAAGAAGACGAAAAACGACGATAGTAAGAATGAGAAAAGAAAAGGCAGCAGTTCCCCCTATGTTGTTCCGGCACAGTATGAGCATGACATTGATAAATCAGCCCATTTATAATTCTACTGTGCATAAAAACATGTTAATATCCCCCCTTTGGGAATGGCCTAGAGACACTTCAGTCAGTGGCACTTCAACCCTAAAAGTCAAAGCGAACTCAAAACTAGATGGATACAATATCCAAACAAATAGACAGATACACGATTAAAAATGATGTGCTTAGTTTGGGGAGACATGGAAATAGCTGAAATCAACATGCAATCCAAAAGAAAACATTCTCCTAAAAAGAGAGGAGTATGGGAAAAAACCCAAAACAACAAAAGGAAATTTACAAATCAGTTTGCATTGTACATCTTGCAAGTCAAGACTTTATATGAAGTGCAACTCAACAATTGAACTGAAGTCAGGCAAAATCAGGAAATTCGGCACCTGTGATGGGAATTCAAGAGTGCAAATATAACAGTAGCAGAAAACGCCAAAAGAACTGCAGATCTGACAATTCACTCTTTTTGCAACCCAAATTAAGTGCAAAATGCACAAGATGAATCTTTCAAACACGTTAGAAAAAGAGAACACACTAGGAGCAGTCTTTCACACATACCCTGGCAATGTGGTCTTGAGTCAAGTTGTCCTGGTTTCTTAGTTTGGCATACTCTTCTGCAATGAAGTCGGAGGCTGGTCTAGTGAGCTTAGGCTTGAGATACTTGGCGATGTGAATGTATTTCCTCATGAACTGCATGCTCACAATCTTTTCTCTGATGAAGACCAAAGACACATGGGAAATGAATACAGAAAAAAAGAACCCCTACTAAACATTTTTTGGTACATTAAAATGCTAAAAGTGAAGTATATTTCAGGAATATTTTTTTTTCTATGAAAAAAAAAAAGGAAGTGTACTTAACAAAATTATGACTGACACAAAGTCGGCTGCATAAAGTGTACATGAAGCAAAATGTCTCACTCACTATCAACGGATGAGAGAGCTGGAAGGCTCATTCATTTAAGATGGACAAAAATCTATAAAATGTAATTATTCTAAAACCACACACTAGAAAAAGATTTCAACCAGAAAATATTTCATACATGCTACAGTAAATTTTAACTGCAAATGTTGATTAACAGTAGAAAGCAGCGCCCTAACTCATACAGGAATGCCACGAGTAAAATTGTTAAGTTGAAATTAGCAATCAAAAAGATAAGATATAACTAATCTGGGGTACACAGAAAAGAAATGGTGAAATAATGACTTTTGAAACTGGATTTTAGTGTGTGTGTGTGAGGGAGGAAGGGAATCACTCATACACATAGAAAAATTGCACCCCTGATTGATTATCCCTTGGAGTAACTATATAGGGAGAGGCCCTAACGTTGCGTCGCCCGCTCAACAGTTCCAACCAAGTTGAAGCCGAAAGGGCGGAACTTATCGGGCCTGCCGCCATCTTTGTAAGTTCAAAACAATGCAGCGTACGCAGCGTAATCTCCTTTCAAAACAAGCTGCTCGGACTCCATTGTCTCTCAAAATTTCTTTGTCAATGTTAATTACAGCATTATAAGCACTCACGTACAGTTGTAATGTAATAAGGATGTTAACAAATCTTACTTGCATCAAATTACCAGCTCATTTAGTCGAATATTTACAGTAATACGTGTACTATGTATACACATTGTGATGGTAAGATATTCTGTTTTACATGTTTTAGAGACAAAATTGGGATAAGGATCAAAACAAAATTATAAACGGGATGATAACATTTGCTGAGTTTTTGGTAGTCGAACTTCATTATTTTTACAAAAAACGAAGACTTCTTGATAGTAATAATATAATAAGGACAGTAAGAAATCTTACTTGCATCAAATTACCAGCTCACTCAGTCGAACATTTGGTAATACATGTACTATGTATACACATTGTGACGGTAAGATAATTTTTTAAAACTTGTTTTAGAGAAGAAATTGGGATAATAAGGATCAAAACAAAAATATATACGGGATAACAAAATTTGCAGACTTTTCGGTCATAGAACTTCATCAGTGCAAAATGATGTCATCACTGACATTATTTTTACAAAAACGTAGTCTTCTTGACTTTAACTTACAACAGAATATATTTCTAACAAAATTGAAAATGATTACACAAAAGATGGTAGTGAGGGTGGGATGGGATGGGCGAAGAATGAGGAAGGAGAGGGCAAGGCAGATAAGAGTGAAGTATGATGGTGGAAATTACCCCCCCCCCCCCCCCCCAACAAAAACAAGAATAAAACAGCCCCTCCCCCCCACAAATAAAGCGAGGAGGGAGGGGCACCTTTAAAACACCAAGACACTTTATCTAAATTTTACAAAATACTGTTAAGGGTATTGAAAAATTAATAGAGAATTTGAAATGATAGGCTTATAATAATAAGATTTTCAAAACAGATTGCACTAATTTATGACATTTCACTCTTGACAATGTCCCACCCCATGCACAGACAGACGACACATGGCATCAAAAATGTTATTCACACACCAAACACACTTCAATGACATTCTTTGAAGGCACTGTCGAACCTCCGACGAGACTTCAAAAAACAGCAAGGAAGTTACTTTTGACACATTGGAGTCAACAAAGGCACCGATGCAGGTTTCACATTTTCAAATGCTTTGTCAACCTTAACAACACAAAACCAGCAATGTAAGCAACATGCAGAGCAAATTGACAAGTATGCTAGAGTAGATCTGGGCACATACGTGCAGTTATCATCATGGCAAACTGAATTTTCTGAAATCTTTTTTCATTCTGTTTTTACTGTGAGATGCATTTACGGCTAAATCAGAAGGCACTTCGTCATCAAGTTCAGTGCCATTGCTAATTCGAACCCAGGACCTTTGAATGAGAGGCCCACCGGACCCAAACGCTACGCAAACTGCCATTCGGTTGACACTAAGTTTACAACTGAGAGAACTGAGCTGATCTCACAAACATGGCCGACTGTTGTCTGCAGCGGCTTCACGTTACGCGACTCGCGGCCTCTCCTATTATAGTTCCTCCAAGGTTTATCCACTCACCCCCTCCTTCCAGGACCGTGCAGAACTGTATCACGTTTCTCAAAGATGGGCGTCTCTTTTTGGGTGTCAGCTTCTGCCTCCGGGTCCTGAGTAGCCAACATGAAGGTGCTGCTGCCCATGGGCAATACTGCACAAGAAAAGAAAGACACAAGCACTGACATAGTGGTCACATCTTTGTAAACTATTTCACACATTCGCCATCCAAACACTAATTAGTAGACAGAGCCCTAAGGTCAAATCAGTGGTTGAGGTTTTGCCACATTGGAACCCCACAAAGGCTTCAGGATACCCCTAAACTTATGACTATTTATCTTCATTCAGAGTAGTAGGAATCAGAGCAATATAGATTTGTTAGAGTTCTACACTGCAGATGTCTGAAGGATGTATTTCACGTCTTTTGTATCTGTGATAACGACCATCTTTTAAAAAATGAAGAAACCAATGGGGGGGGGGGGGGGGGGGGGGGGGGGGGGGAGCAAAAAAACAACCATACACACATGTTGAAATTCTATGCATTACGGAAAACCACACAATCCTCTTTCGTATATCGTATCACCATGAAGACACACTATGAAAACAAACTATCATGTTGAAGAACAATGTATGGCGTCTTAAGAACACTTACCATCACCATCTTGTTCCCCTGCGGCACGGTAACGATGCATACGCAGGACATGATCAGAAATCTGACGATCCGACTCTGGGTCCATCTGCAGACAATTACAATTTGTTTTAGTAAGAATTTTACAGCACTTGCAATACAATAAAGCCACAAAAGTGTGGAATATTAGAGGTATTACCAGAGAGTAACATACACAAAAAAAGAGGAGAGATGAAAACAACAGATGTTTGATAGGTGAGAAGGAGCAAACCACACCACAGCACCCGCCAACTACCAACCCATCGACAATCAAAAATCAAATTTGTGAACATCTCAAATCATCCACTTCAATCAGTTAAACCACTAATTGATCAGAGCAGAATTTTCAATGAGGAGACAGGCCAGAAGGGAAAGAAACACTACATGCATCGCTGAGGACAGCAATTTAAAAGGACTACACAAACTTCACAGGAAGAATTATGTCATAGAGCTCAGAATAAATAATGAACAATGTCGAACTCTGGGGCTCTTACCGTAGATGAAGACATAAATACTGTAGCATGTAAGACTTTAAGTATTATTGTTTTCTTCAATACTGATCAGTGTTCAGACAACCTTGTGCTTTTTTTTCTCTACCTCTGAAACATTCACCACTAACCTTGTCCAACACAATAAAGAGCAAGTCAAAACGAGACAACAGGGAATCTTGAAGTCCAATATTTTCCATTGGCGTCTTGAACTGGTCATACTGCGAACAAATATTTACAAAAAATTCTTTTATAAAAGCGAACTTGAAAGAAAACATTTACTTTAAAATTGAATAACATTCACAGCACATAATGTCAATGATTTCAGATTATAGTTATGCCAAAAGTCATACGATGAATATCCCACATGTTCTCTACTATGGAAAATACAACCGTGCCTCTATGATCTCAGTGAAGATCCTTCCTTATAAACATGAAGCATGTCTTGAGAATAGGGTATATGATTTGGGGGTGGACATTCCTTTCAATACTTTAAATCCATACACGGGTAAGATGCATGGCTTCTGAATTATACAGGTATATCTCTGTCAGGACAACTACAAGAAATTCTCAATAAAATAAGCTCAAGAATAATTCAGCACGATACCAAATGAGGTACCAGAGAATCTTAATATGTAGGGAAATAAATGGGGAAAAAGGTTAAGGAGCAGTAGGCACACTACAGGCCTTGATACTGTTTGAACTGTATAGGTCTATTGGTGGTAAACAAAATACAAGCAAACTAAGGCTGAGCTTACCCGTCCATACACTGGATTGGCTGCTGCAAGGACACTGCACCTCGCGTTCAGCTTAGCGTGAATTCCAGCCTTGGCGATTGTGACCCGGCCCTGTTCCATGACCTCGTGGATTGCCGTCCGATCAATGTCAGACATCTTGTCAAACTCATCGATGCAGACGACACCTCTGTCAGCCAGAACCATAGCGCCAGCTTCCAGTCGCTTTTCACCTGCATTGGCAGAGAAGTAAAAATGAAGATTTTTGCGGTTTGAGCTCCAAAGAAACACATGGGCAGAACAAAATTCACTTGATGTAGGGCAAAAAAAAAATATTGGATATATGACCAGTACATTTTCAGAAATGTGTTAAGTGTTCTTTATAAAAACATGTTCAATTCTACAGGCATTTCAATTGGATCTGAACAGTGCCGATGGAGGAGTAAATTAATTACAATAACTTTAAAGTATATACAAAGTGACAATGCAAATTTTGCAATGTCATGTCAATGTATGTAAACAAGCACTGAGAAAAATTCAAATTTGAGGATTCAAGCCAAGTTTAGAGGACAAGGTGAAAGAAGTACCTGTTTCCTGATCAGTTGTCACAGCTGCCGTCAAACCGACGCCAGATGACCCTCGGCCAGTTGTTGGGATTGCACGAGGGGCAGTGTGCAGCACATACCTGATAAAAGACAAAGAACGCATGAGATAAAACATGAGTGTTTTGATGTTCCATTTAAATCATTGTCATCAATTTCATCTTCCTCTTCACTGGAAGCATTATACATCCCCTTTTCATGCTTCTTTTTCATATTTCTTATACTTTGCAACAAAATAGAAACCTTAAATAAAATAAAACCGGTGACGCTTAACTGCTGAATCAGCAAAGCACACTGTAGAAAATTAATGCATATCAAGGGTAAGCTTTCCCACTAACTCAATCATTTGATGAAAGGAAGGGGTATGAACAATCCCCTAAATGCATGAGACAGACGACATAAGTACAGAAAAGAGCAAAAGAATCATTAGTCTTATTACTAAAATGTTGCTTCATGTATACTAAGAGCATTTGTATACTGACCTCAACATCTGAGACTTGGCAACGGATGGATCTCCAATCAACAGGACATTAATATCTCTGAGGAAAATTTAAAATACTTCATCATACGGGAAATACTAACCTTAATACATAAACAAAGTACTCTGACAAGTCAGAAATGTATGTTGACTGAGTATATAGTCATTATTCACAGCTAAGCAAATTTTCAATTTCAAGCAAGACAAGGATGAAAATCCCATTAAAAAAACATAAGATAAGATAATACGGTAAAATACATCTTTATTGGCCAGATCCTGGCACACTGGTTTGGTGTTTCACCACGTGTATATACACACACATGAACATGCAGGCTTAAAATCACATGCATAATATAAATGAGCAGCAATATAAACAATAATAATCTTAAGCTAGAAACACACTCAATGTTAAGATTATTCTTGTTTATATACCCCCCCCCCCAATCTAGCATATGGTTACCAATACCAAAAATTGGGAACAACACTGAAAACTTACCCCCTCAGACGTGTCCCATTTGCCAGGACTTTCTCGGTTCCCCCCAACAGCATACACAACACAGCTTTCTTGATGTATTCATGTCCATGGATAGATGGCGCCAACGAACGAGACAAGACTTCAAACACATCCTAGAAAGAAGACAAAGATAGAAAAGATAATACAATATCTGTAAAGGTTTAAAACTCCATGTACCATTCGCACAATTAAACAAAAGTAAAACAAAATGACCAGATTAAAAACATTAACTAACCGCTGTACTGAGATGTGTTTCAGAAACAAAACTTACACAACTACCATGAAGAGGAAATGACACATCTCAATGATGACGGAATTTGAGACTTCAACAAAGAACCCATGGCCCCAAAAAATTATATTTTCATACAGACACATCTATTTAATTATATTGCTACAGCTTATCTTATAAGTCATATAAATGGACAAACAAAGTTAAAACTAACAAACTAAAAAGTGAAAACCTCCCCACTCAGGCAACTGTATAGTGGTCCTGTA
The DNA here is from genome assembly GCF_000002075.1 of Aplysia californica. Lineage (NCBI taxonomy): Eukaryota > Metazoa > Mollusca > Gastropoda > Aplysiida > Aplysiidae > Aplysia > Aplysia californica. Next base: position 329,677 of record NW_004797880.1, on the reverse strand, counting down.
TCTATGACATTCATTAAATCTCTCTGCGTTGCTCAAACTATCAGCATGCTAATAATAAATTAATGCTGTAACTTACGTGTTTTTTGTCTTTGCCAAATTTCTTGATATTTGCGACATCCTCAGCAGAGAACATTGGTGCCACTTCTTTTGATAGCAGTGAGATGCTGTTAGCGATCATAATTGTTCTGCAAGAACGAAGATAAGGAGTTGTGGCTAAAAAGACATTCGTAAGGTTTTGATATTAGAACACAATATTTAAAAACATTGGAAGGAACAATCAATTGAAGGACTTGCAACTTTCCCAGACAAGTAAAAAAATAATTAAAGTAACAAAATACATTGATGCATTACAATGTAAACTATATACACAATATGCTTCATCCTCATATCTAACTTGCTTAAAAATATTTTTTTAAATTTGAGTTATATGACTTTATGTAATGAGCTCACTACCCCTATCAATACAGTATATTTGAATAAGTGGTCACTTTATTTATGCGTCATAGCAATGTGGGTGCCACGGAAAGTTCAAGAACTTGGCACTCATATGTAAAACCTCTCCTAAAACTTTTAATAATTCAAGAATGCCCTGTAGGGGACACCAGTTTGAATTGGCCGCACCAGCCCAGCAAAGCACCCTGTAAGAGTGCAGTCTACTCTTGTTTCAAGGGGAAGTAATACGAAATCATGCTAGCGTACCTGAACGTGCCAGTGGTGAATCCATTTTTCTTGGCAGGCAAACATCTGTACGTCCCCACCACCTGTACCCTGTCGCCGGGCTGAAAGTAAGGCACACAATAAATGTCATAAGATCAGATAAAATGTAGGTATTTATTTTATGTCCCCATCAACACAATTTAGATCATTTAGGAAGTGGCCTCCTGACGCTTCTTCCTGTCAGGGCCAACCAGAGCTTGAAATAGGTTGTGTGTAAATTTTTTTTCAAAACCCAATCCAACACTGGTACAGATAACCCAAGAAAAGAAAAAATTTGTAATCGTAAATGTTTCATATCCTCCATCGACTCAATTCAGAAAGTTAGTGGTGGGAGGCGGGCTTCAACTCTGCCAGTCCCAGGTGAAAGACAAAGATACCCCGATTAAAATTCTCTCCACGAGGATATTGAACCCAGTTCTTCTTTATGAGACAACGAAGTGCCAAGCCACTAAACCAAACATCGCTCTGAAAACGAGTGTTAGAAAGTAATCACACAAGACCTCTTAACGCATATTTTGTAACACATGGGAAAAAAAGTTTACCTTGCAGGCATCAACGAGGTCATTATCTGCGATGACATCCACTGACCTTGGCAGCTGGCCTGGTGGGGCCTTTTCCGGCATTTCCTTAAAAACAAAATCCAACAAAATTGATTAGAACTCAAAGAACACAGCAGGCAGAAGCATTGAATTTAAAAACTTATGGACAAAATCTCCATCTCGTACATCTCTCTTCCTATTGCAGAGTGACCTCTATTTCTATATGTCCTGTTTTCAGCACTTAAAGTGAATATCATTTAAAATTGCAGTGACAAGTGCAGTAATGACTTTTACACCCCACACCAGCTTTGCAAATTTAATACCTTTGGACAAGACATACAGACCTGTAAGAGACCCCCTGAAAAATTTATTGAAAATCGGAGTGTTAGTACTAAGACCCTCAAAAACATTTTTTTTTGTGACCCACCGGTAGGCAGCTATGTAAATTTTAAAAAACCCAAAAAAACAGAAGAGGGAAGCGGTCATATGTACAGGTTATTGTCTTGGACAAGTGGCCGTTAGACAAAGTTCAACAGTACTATTTATTTTTGTATAATTTCCACCAATAAGACACAAACATAAATCTGAACTTCAGTTACCTGGATACTGAAAGTTTGATGGTCCTTGTACACAGACAGCCCAAACTCAGTTTCCAGCAAATTGCCGTCCTCGTCCTGAGAAGTTAGAGCAAAGTAATTCCAAGATTACGGCTGTATCATCATTCTCAAAAACTGTGCTAAGAACAAAAAGCAGCAGCAGTTGTAAACTAACTATTAAAAAAATGAGAATTTCCATATCTAATTTTATAGGGGGAGGGGGAAATTAAAATCAAATCAAATCCCCATACTGATATACAAATCCACTTAACACAAATCAAAATTCATTCTTCGTCCACAATTTAACTCATACCACTTGTGTTTTAACACCAAGTATGTCAAAATTCTTAAGAGAGGATATTAACTGAGACAACAATACATTTTTATATACGGCTGAAACACAGTTCTTAGTGATTTTCTAGTGACACTGGGTTATCTATGGCCTTTGTAAACCATGAATCCAATTTGGTCGCCACAAAGGGGCAAATTAAGGTCTCGAAAAAATGATATATAGATATTACATGGTGTATTTCACATTTTCATATATAAACCAAAATATCATTTTACTCTTGATAAAACCAGTACTGTACACTTTGTAAAGAGATAATTTCCTTCCATCATTCTTGGCCCAATAAACACTTACTAAAATTCATGGGCCCTTGCAGTAACCCTGAAACACTCACTTTTGTAGTTTTAATCACAACTGATTAATGATTAAAAAGACAAGGAGTTGAGGAAAACCTCAGATTTCCCTCGTTGAAACACTGACCTTGGTGGGGTATACACCACTGCTGGGCTGAGCCTCAAGAGAAGTCATATCAGTGTAGCGCCTTTCTAGCGTTTTCTTTGTGACAGGACAGTAATGAACACTTCTTACAATTTTTGGCCGAATCAGAGAACCTGAAATATTAGCAGAACAAGGTCTATAATGGTATGTTACTAAAAAAACAGGATGGACGGAAAAAGTTTACAAACTGAGAAGTAATTCGAATACTTTTCCCAGGAGCATACTGAACACAAGGATAAACTTGGCTCTTTAACACCATAACAATATTCCAACTGTGATGATGTTGACCATGTTATCTTTCACTCAACAAAAAGTCTAGGGCATGGTCGAGACTTGTAAAAATAATAGCAGCCAGGAAGCTGTTCTCTATAAATATGGCATTGTTCAACTTCCACATTCCATCTGTCCCACACATATATGAAGAGCACAGGGGAAAAATGACGGTAGTCACAAACTGGAAATTGCGAGGATGCAAATTTTAAAAGCTTGTGGACTCATAAGTTCATATTTGTTTGGTGTTTATTGTTAAGTGTTGTTGAATGGTAAATCTAACAATAATCAACCAACAGTTGAACAGAAATAGTTATGAGTCAACAAGCGTTCAAAATTGGAACCCTCACGATTTTCAGTTTGTGACTACCATCATTCTCCCCTGTAATCTTCATATATACAATAGGGAAAATCTATATTAATTAAAAAATTCATGGACACTGCAAACATGTGGTACATAATCTTTTCACAAGACAATTACAACCATGCAGTCCATAATATTTTCACTACATAAACATTGCGAATGTTTGTGTGTGTGTGTGTGTGTGTATGTGCAGGTGTGGAGAAATAAAAAGCTAAAATAAATACAAGACATTTGTAGTCTCAGGCAAGAAATCAAATACTTACACTTTGTGACAATACCCTCGACGCACACCATACTCCCAAGATACTTGCTGGTCAAGGAGCGGGGTGTGTTGTGCTTATCACCAAAACTGAGGAAGAAAATTTCATCAAGGTGTTTCAACAAGTCTGAATAATTCTTATTCAACCATACTCCAGTAAAACCATGGTATAATGTACTCGGCTTAAATAAGTCCCGAGTCCAATTTGATACTTTTATTCTTTAAAAATTATGCCTAAAAATAAACCTACTTAAAATTATTTCCCCCTGTAACTTAAAAAATTCTAAGGAATTTAGAGATCAAAATTCGATTAACAACATACAATGAGAGAACAAAAAATTAACAAAAATGTTCTGATGTGCTCAGGAATGCAACCTAGCTGGTACAGTGAGAGGATGATTTGCAAGCACATTTTTCCGTCAGTGGAGGTTTGTATCTCCCCCACCCCTTCCTTTTCTTACCCCTACTCCAGATGGTACATCTATTCCAGTTTTGCTTTGTTAACAATTGATTTAATCAACTGGACCTATTCAAAGTAAAACCCCATACTTTTACTTGCTCAAATACTGACCTGCCTTCGAAGCCAATGAAGAATTCTTCATGTTGTTTGCCATACACTGGATCTGCAGATGTCACCAAGTCCTTCAGAGCACGCTGGAAACAAACCAGCTCCTCAAAGGATTCATTCAGCAACCTATCAATGAAAACAAATCTCACATAAAATGAACCTGTCACTAAAATGACATCTATCCTATACAATTAATGAAAATATGAAAGATCAACCATGAACCAGTATCAATTTAAATCAAAGTAAAAGGATGACAAACTTTTAATTTTACCATCAAACATCAAAGACATAGGGGCCTACTGAAATAACTAAGCTTTAACAAGCGATAAAATTGGTAAGACAATTTATCATAGCTACACAAAGCAATATAACATTTTCTTGCGAAACATGAAAAAATGTCTGAAATAACCTCAAATCATTTAATTTTATGAGCACTGTTCTAGTCTGTTATTTTACTGAAACCCAAATCACAGCTAATATAATAATAAAGTAGTCAAACCTTCTCTTACAGACACTTATAAACAAAGACCAGTACACTTCCACTTCCCATTTCCTCGCTTGCATAAAAAAAAATTTTTTTAAAAATAATAATAATGACAGTACTTATATCTAGGCCTACTATTGACACTGTAAGACTTCCATCAGCAATTGAAATGCCATAAAAGACCCTCTTTTCAATTTCAAAACAAATTCCAATCATTATTCAAACGGTAGGGCTTCATGTAGGCTACCTGCGGTACACCAGTAATCTAATATATATAATTACACTTACTGTACGCATCGTTTTGGATTCTTTCTTCTCAAGTCATTGATGTTGACAATGATGCGTACTTCACTGTTGGACACCATATCTCGAACTTTTTGAAGGTATATTCCCTGATCATTCTGCAAAAGGAAAAATGAAAGCAAATCATTTAGAATTTTAGAAATCCATGCATTTGTAAGTCTAAATTTTGTAGTAAAAAAACCTGTCATACAACGAAAGCGTGCGTTTCAGCGGAGTGTGCTTCTGTATGGCGTACATAAAGGCAGAGACTAGGCCTACTGACTCTCTCCCTCTCTTGCCCCTTTTCACTCCCAGTGGAGCATATATAGGCCATCAACATTTCTCCAGTGAAGCCTGCCCTGTGCATCCTTTTCTAGCTGTTTCCATGATGTCCCCGCCTTTTCCGCTTGTACCATTCGCCTCCATGTCATCTTTGGTCTTCCTTTCTTACGTTTTCCTAGTGGATTCCACGTCAAAGCCTGTCTGATGATGCTTGTCGGGGGTCACCTTAGGGTGTGGCAATCCATTTCTTCACCTATGTCTTTCTTTACTGGCCTTTGGCTTGTTCTTTCCCACAGTTGAGCATTTGTGTGACTCGATCTTACCACTTGATCTCCACTATCCTTCTTAGACATCCATTTATGAAGCTCTACAGTTTTCTAACTGCTTATCATTATGCCTCTATGCTGTGAGCCTCCATGTCTCTGAATCTGAACCATACAGTGTAGAACAGTCTTCAAGTTGTTTTGAAGATCCTCAGCTTTGCGTTCAATCCAAGTTCCTTAGATATTCCTGAGGAAGACGAATGCTGCTCTTGCCTTTTGGATTCTGACCTTGATGTCTTCGTCTGTTCCCCCTGCCTTGTTGATGACACTTCCCAGGTAGGTGAAGGATTCAACATCCGCCAATGGTGCCCTTGCAGTGTGATAGGAATGTCGGCTGCTTTCACTCGAAGAACTTTCGTTTTATCCGTGTGAATATGGAGTCCAATACTACACGGGAGAAGGTCCTGAGGCCTGAGGCGACCTGTCTTCTTTAGCATCTGGGCTTGACTGTGACTACTGTGAGAAAGAAGTGGTTAAGTCATCTGCAAAGTCCTACTGACTCTACGTGCTAGATTCTAGACTCTAGTTCTAGATCTACTCTACTACCCTGGCCCTGCCCTAATCTAAAGACTAGATCTACTGTAGTACAGGTTACTGATCTCGACATCTAGATCTAGATCTAGATCTGGTCCCAGGAAACTCTTGGTTGGGACAGTTGGCAAACCTGCTTTTGGCTGCAACTCGAATCTGAGCTGAACTGAAAATGCGATTGTGATTGAAAACGTTTTTCCCGTGTTAAATGGGAAGTAGACAACCCTTGTTTTTGTAACTCTTAATAAAGTTTTAAGTAGGAAGATCTTCAGTCTGAACCATAGGCTTGTCATCACAGTCACACGCTTAAAACTAGCAGACTACAACAGCCAGAGTGGCAGTGAGTGTAAGTGAGCAAGCCCACCGCGCCACAGCCACAAAGAAAGAGGCAGGCATGCTATCCAATTCAATATGACGGGAGTCATATACTGAATTATACTGAATATGAATGAATGGCTACTTACATCATCGTCAAGGAAATCCAAGTACTCTCTTTGTATATCTCTAAGGCGTTGGTCAATTTCAGTAGCCATTGTTCCTGGATATTTTGTTATCAACACGTTAATTTTTCGCCAGGTTGCGAAGAACGATGGCTGCTATAATAGCTATCAACAACTGAGCGCGCCAAATGTGTCACGTGACAGATTTCGCGCGAGTTGTCGGGCTCACCGAAATAAACGGAAAAATCGTTCGCCTTTTTTGTCTACTATGTGTTCTTTCCGTTTAATACGGTTATTTGTGTAGTACATAATTGCTGGCGAAAACTGAAACGCTTGCTTGGTTACATTAGAGAGTGTTTACAATAACTCTATAAAACTCTGATTACATTACATTACGTTGAGGTTTGGGGTTACCGGTTGGCCTACATAATTATGTAAGCCTGTGTTTGGATAATAGATAAATAATAATAATAATAATAATAATAATAATAATAATAATAATAATAATAATAATAATAATTAGCCCTGATGATAATGATAATAAAGATTTATTATTCTATCCCCCCCCCCACCCCACCACCTCTCATTCTCGACCTGAGCCTCAGGCCTCAGGTGTTGGTTTTTTGATCATCTTTAGGCTAGGCTATCTGTATTTGCACGAATTTGGACTTCATATATTTATATTCGTCGCAAATTAATATTTAAACAATGAATAGGCCTCTAGATTTTGAAATATTTCACGCTTATTTTTGTTGGAACTATTATATTAATTATATTCACTACTACTACTACTACTACTACTACTACTACTACTACTACTACTACTACTACTACTACTACTACTACTACTACTACTACTACTACTACTACTAATAATAGGCCTAATATAATAATAATAATAATAATAATAATAATAATAATAATAATAATAATAATAATAATAACAATAATAGTAATAATAATAATAATAACAATAATAATAATAATAATAATAATAATAATAATAATAATAATAATAATAATAATAATAATAATAATAATAATAAAATTTATACAAATAATAATAATAAAATGGGCATAACAATTGAGGAGGAATGTATTATATTGCGTCTAATCCACAGAAGACAATGATCGAAGCGCTGTACAATACAAAATATAGGCTTAATTGTCACTTAACTGACGAATCAAAAGACAGAAAATACTCAAATTGTAAGATTATTTAACAGCACACACTCTCTCTCTCTCTCTCTCTCTCTCTCTCTCTCTCTCTCTCTCTCTCTCACACACACACACACACACACACACACACACACACACACACACACACACACACACACACACACACACTCTCTCTCTCTCTCTCTCTCTCTAACACACACACAGAGACAAACAAAGAAACACAGGGGGCTCTCGTGGCCTAGAGGTTAAGGTGTTGGCCTCTCATTCAAGGGTCCCGAGTTCGAATCCGGGTAGCGACCGAAAAATTTTCTTCTCTAAACGTGTCTCCTTTCACCTCCTTTCCTGCTCTCTAGCAATGTTCTGTTGTCTGCTTTCATTTCCACTTTCTGCCCCCACTCCCTCACCTCCTTTGCCCCTCCTCTGGGCTCCTGACTCTTTCTGCAGCCTTTCTACTGCTACTCCTTGGCTCCTCCTTACTGCTGTCTTTCTGCCACACCCCTGATCTTCTGGTAGGAAAGATCTACACCTAGCCTTCTCGGACAAGGGCGAAAAATCTCGGGGGGCCCGTGTGCAAGTTGCGCACGTTAAAGATCCCTTGGTGGTCTAAAATCGATAAGAGTAGGCTTCGGCCGCCACCCGGGCAAAATTCAAAATTTCCTACCAACTGAAAATATTAGGAGTGTCCCGCGCGCTCATATGGCCTATGCAGTTGCGAGCGCCGTAAAACACTTTACAAAAACAAAACAAAAAAGAATCACATACACACCCCCCCCCCCCCCCCCCACACAAACACACAAGAGTGCGCGCACACACCCAAACACGGCTACATGTAGGCCCTGCATAATATAGGCTACCATACCCCCACCCCCAACCCCACCCCACCCCCACACACGCAACAGAAATACTCACTTTCATTTTAACATACAAAATAATTACTTTTTTTTTCACTCGTCCATCTTTCTATTTTCTCTAATTTTCACGTCGACCTGATTTGCAGTTAAACAAAAGGTTCCCCATCACACAGAGTGGTGACTGCTGGGAGGTGCGACTATTTTTATCAACTCTATGGACGCCCCAAGTATAGAAATAGAGGGATTCCAGGTACAGTGTATATCTGGGGGTTGAGGTGAGATCAGTCTGCGGACTATTCCTCATCAACACATTTGTTAGTCCACGTTTTCCTCTTGGATAGGAAGGTTGCACGGCCCATCATATTATGCCGCTCAATCGGTTGGGAGCTGAAACCCCTTCAGTGTGTTCTTGGGTTAATCTTGACGGGAGGATCTATTCCACTCTCGTGTAGAGTATAACCAAAGATACCATACCCTACTGTGTATAACTCTGGGGTAACCATGGCGCAACTCTGAATATCTGAGCATTGTGTCTCCTTCTTGGGCTCGATCGCGGTTGGGGAGTCCCGAAGTCGAACCAACCACTCTAACATTTATGGAATCAAAACCATTAAACACCCTTCCCCACCTTTCAAATACGTTCTGAAAAGTATTGGCTTGTGGAAACAGGTGCGGCCGTCGAGCCTAACAAAACATCCCACTCAGATGAACGGACCGTAATTACGGCTACCTGCCCTTTCTCCTCTCAGAGTCACAGAGAGCTTTCTGGGCGACGGCACGTGACCATGTGCAGCTCCTATGCCCAGAAAAGTATAGGCCTAACAGACCTCCCCCCCCCACCCCCACCCCCGAGACCGGAGATGCAATATGACATTTCAAGCACCAGGACGTCTCTACCAACGTGGGATACATGAGCTGTCGTAAGGTGCACTCTTTGTCAAGTGCACATCCGAAGAAGAAGTGATTGGACCTCTGAAAATCACGACCTTCGGCAATATTCCATGTGAATCCGTGTGACACGTAAGACTCAACCGTTTGCTTTCAACGACGTGATCTCAGAGTCTCTGTGGGCACACTAATTTAACCGTTTCTTATAATATATATCCGAGCCAACCCCACTATCAGCGGCGGTGGGTGGACCAAAATTTTTGTGGGACTTAGGTTCCTTCCACTTCTTTACCACCTAGTAGCAGGCAATAAGCACAAAACAGTGATTTTTCTATACTCACGACGAGCCACGGCATTTTGAGAAACATTCGAACGAGAGAGTCACCTTTGTCGTCCATCTCTTTGTTCTACGTTAAATTCTTCTGGAATGGTGGGAACGAAGCTGTTTCACCTCCAAATTTCTCGGATTCATTTTCATCTGATGAAAAAGTTGCCTCAAAAGTGGTTTGATGTAATTAATAACTGTTAAATCTCAGCGGCACACACGCAAACATGCACATACAGCACTCCAAACGCATACTGTCTATGAGCTGGATTGGGTTGTGTAGTCGCGGAAAGTAAAACACACCTACAAAGGCCTAATGGTTGCCTAGCTAATTGTGTCACTGGGGGAAAGTGTTTCGTAAACTTTCACCCCATTGTCAGGCTTTTTACAAGAGGGGTTTCATTAAGGAGGGTCCCTGGGAATGGGCTCGTCCTTTGCTGAGCCATAAAGACATTTGATTGGCTGTTAGGTTACTATAGTTGTAAGTGGAGACAACAGTGATTGGATAAACGAGCAAGCCGCCAAGTAGTTGATCACTCTGTCTCCATTGCGTGCGATCATACCAGTTTCAACTGCTTATTTCGTTATTTTCATTTGCTTTGGGATAGAGTTGGGGGTGGGAAGTGGGGCTCAAGCCCGTGAGCCCTTCACTACCCACCGCCACTGCACACTTAACTATAACTATTAACTACTGTCATTAAATGCCCACCTCATGCTGTTCCATGCACTTGACACCAGAATATTTTATTCAACACTCTTCAAGGGCGGGACGAGGGTGGGGTATTTTGCACTCTCTGTCTTTTGCTCCCTCCCTCTGTATCACAGTTATGTACACCGGGCCTATAAGCACTCTCCCTGTTCCTGTAAGTTTCACTCTGTTGCCATTTTCAAGAAGCCTCTAAGTGGAATTAATGTTGAACAACTCTTTACATTTCTACTAGATTATTTTATTTATAGTATACTTACTTACTTACTACCCATTACGCCATCTGGCGTTTAGGGCAGCAACAATGGATCTCCTGCTCTGTCTGTTTTGGGCAATCTTGGTCAGCGTCCCCCACGAATGATTCCAGGACGTCATTTCAGACTGTACTGTGCGTCTCTAGGTCACTTTGGGTCTGCCCCTTTTGCGACGTCCTTCGGGTGTCCAGTGGAGGGCAGTCTTCACAATAGAGTCTGGTTCTCTTCTCAGAACATGTCCAATCCATCTCCATCTTCTCCTTTTTATTATGGTGGCCATGTCCTCTTGCCTACATTGCCTACATCTTCGTAACAGATCTGCGTTGGAAATCTTGTCAGGCCAGAAGATTCTGAGGATTTGGCGTAAGCTGGTTGTATGAAAGGAAGATAGCCTGGCACGGTCATGATCAGTCATTCCCCATCATTCAGCTCCATATAGGAGTGTAGATAGTACACAGCTGTTATACAGCTTTAAATTGGTTTGTATACTGAACTGTCCTGACTTCCAGATGTTGATCATGCTTCTGTGTACAGATCTTGCATTGCTGAGTCTGTTCAAGATGTCTTCCTTTGTGCCGCCGTCAGTTTTGATTATGCTGCCTAGGTAGGTAAATGAGTCTGTTATAGGCAGGTCTGTGTTGTTCACTCTAATCAGCGTTGGGGAGCCTACATTCAGTGTCATCATTTCTGTCTTCTTCTTGCTTATTCTTAACCCAATCTGGCGTCCGTATCTGTGGAGTCGGTTTGTTTTTTCCTGCATGTGCTGGTTGGTATGGGAGAGTAGTGCAAGATCCTCGAGGGTGGACCCCCCCCTTATGCCTGTTGATGTATCCTCTGTTGTTTTCCTCATGACCCTGTCAATGGCCAGGTTGAACAGAATTGCTGACATGTTGCATCCTTTTCTAACTCCTGTCTTTACCTCGAAAGCAGTGGTACTGTTTCCAACAACGCACTTTAAGTTTTGGTAGAAGCTCTTGATGACCTCCACAATCTTGCAAGGGATTCCATAAGATCGTAGAATGTACCAAATACTTTCTCTATGCACACTGTCGAAAACTTTTTCAAAATGAACGAAATTGACATAAAGTTATCTTTGCCATTCCGTGCACTGTTCTATTATGTTGCGGAGGGCAAATATCTGATCTGTGCATCTTCTTTCTTGCGGAATCCTGCCTGTTCTTTTCTTAAGCAACTGTCCACATCCAATTAATAATAATCTTGGCCAGGATCTTGCTGGGAACTGATAGCAACGTGATATAATATACTGTTTGAGATTTTTCCAATTTTGATAATGACGATGATGTTGATGACGATGAATACTGATGATGACGGTGATGCCTTTAAGTATAATTACATTAAATAGGTTATGTTTTGCGAAAAAGAATGGCGATACAGCTGCATTCCGAATTACACTTCTTGCAAGGGAACTCACTCTGATTGCCCTTAAGTCTCCCGTTGCCATGAAATCAGGCGCTCGAGAAAAATTTGGTGAACTCGAAGAAAGCGATCTTTCCGATTGTTGGGCACTTTTTATCAATTTTTTTGGGGGGTTAACAACTTTTGTCTTTATTGTTAACATAGTTTTTTGTGGTAGACTTTTACCAAAAAATGTTGATCAAAGTTAAGGTACAACAAAGTAACTTTTCAGTTTCTAAGGACACCCACACTTTGTAAGTCAACAAACTTTGAATTGATGAAAGTTCCATAGCCTAGAGGCCTAGCGAGCCTTATTGAATTCTACTTCTGTCACTGCACCAGATCACCCCTAACTCCTTCAACTGTAAATAATGCGACAACTTATCTTGACGAATGGATTCTTTTACACCTAAACCCAAACAAGCAAAAGTTATCAAACTTCCAAAATACAAATGAATAATCCTTGCTTGTCCTTGCTCCTTTTGCCTTTAAATTGACCAGCACCTGAAAACGTTGCGTCGTGAATTCGTTCGTTAATGGATAATTTTACAAAATGGCGGCGTTAAATTCAAAACAAAGTACGACCAGCTCCGTGAATAGGAGAAAAGAGGCGAAAGCCGGTGTGAAAAGAGCCGTTTTAATAATCATATTGTCAACAGTTCTGGCCCTGAGTACATATGTCTGCTACAAATATGGTAAGATAATTGTTGAGGTAGGGAAAATTCAAATAGGCTAGATCTAGATCTAGATTTCTAGATCTAGAAATATAGATCTAGATCTAGATCTAAATCTAGATCTAGATCTAGAATCTAGATATAGATATCTAAAATCTAGATTCTAGATATATATCTAGATCTAGAATCTAGAGACTAGAGATCTAGAATCTAGATCTAGATTCTAGATCTAGTTTTCCTATACTATAGGCTATAGATACTCATTGGAATGGGGAGAGAGTCCTGAGCCTGGCTGGAGACTGGGGAGAGTTCTCTGTGTTATGGGTGTAGTAATATAATAGTAAGTTAGTTAACACAGCCCATTCGTTGCTAGGGGAAGGGGGTGTGCGTTCCAACACTGGTTAGTGTTAGCAGCACTGATTTTCAGCTTGATATAAAGGGCAGCATTCTTATGTCTCAGTGTTAATCAGCGGAAGTTGAGTGATCTCGATCAAGGCCAACCAGTCTACTACTTTGACGCCAGGCTCCCTGATGATCCTGAGACGCTCTGCTGCGCTCTCTCAAGATTAGATACAATAAAAACTTAAAGGTTCTAGTTCTACAACAATATAACACGGTTAGCTTGAATTCGTTTGGATCGGCCTTGGTAGTTTGAGGGACCCGTAGTTTGTTTGAGGGATATCTATAAGGTAGTGTCTCTTACCACCGAGTAGCGCGGTGGTTCTCGACGCTGAGGTCAATTGCCACCGAGTGCATTAGAGCTCTTTTGCGTTTATGAGTAGGCTTGGCTGTCTTAGTTCGTGAACTTCCGGCACACACAGCGTCTTGGCTACCGTCAGGCATGGCGTCTTTCGTTGAAGATTGAAGGGACGTTTAATTCTTTTGATGAATTCAATCAGAAATTTGTCAATTTTAAAGAAAAGAATTTTGTTGTGTTCAGAACTAAATCCTCAGAGAAGGTGGGAACAACGAATGCAAAAACCATACAACAGATCGATCCGAAATTTGTGTACAGCCGTGTACATTACGTGTGCACACACTTTGGACAGCCCAGGTACCGCGGGACCGGTGTGAGATCCAAAACAAAGTAAGTAGCGCTCTAGATTTCTAGATCTACTTTATTTTATGGTATTTTATATGCATACATAGTTATGACCCCACATTTTTGTACTTCAACCCTTCCTTTTAGATTTCTAGATCTAGATTAGGATCTATGACCCTTTAGCCTTTAAGTCTAGGTACCTTAAGTAAGGCCTTTATTCACAAATTATTGGCCTGATTATGCTGCTGAAATTTTCACTGTTGACAGTTGAACTCTTCCTGGGCCTAGATTCTACATATCTATTAGATCTAGATCTAGATCTAGATCTAGATATCTAGAATTTTAGATCTAACTTAAAACTTATTCTAGATCTAAGACTAGGACCTAGATCTATGACCCTTTGCCTTTATACTTTATTGGCCTGATTATGCTGCTGAAATTTTCACTTTTGAACTCTTCCGGGCCTAGATTTATCTAGATTAGATCTAGAGTCTAGAATTTTAGATCTAACTTAGAACTCTTCCCAGGTGTTAAGTACTGCCAGATTTTCCCTTCAACCCTTCCCAGGCTTCCAAGTGAAACTGGATATTTCAGTCCATGTGGTCGCGCCCTGGTACATTTACTCTAGTCATGCTGCTAAAATTTTAGAGTGACCCTTTCGAAGCCTAGTTATGACGCCAATTTTTTAAACTCTGACCCTCCTTAGGCTGCCGAAATTTCTACTATGACCCTTACCGGGCCCGATTATGCTGCACAAATGTTCACTTTTTGACTCTTCCCGGGCCTAGATATTTAGAATCTAATTGTGCTCCCAAAATGTAACATTGTTATTCCTTTCTTCCACGATGTCGAAATGTTTACTCTTGACACTTCCCACGCCTGGTTATGCTACCAAAATTTTTTACTCTGACCCTGGCCCTTTCCTAGCCTAATAGTGTCATCGTGGTGCTAAGAATTTTTGCTGTGGCACTTTTTAGGTCTAGTTATGGCTGAAAACATTTTTACGGCATAGTCATGCTGCCGAAATTTCTAGAGTGGCCCTTTCCATGGGGTTATGACGCCAAATTTGTCTAACTTTGACACTTCTTGGGCCTAGTTGTGCTGCTGAAATTTCTACTATGATGACCCTTTCCAGGCCTGATTAACTGCAGAAATTTTCACTTTTTGACTCTTCCCGAGCCTAATTGTGCTCCCAAAATGTATACATTGTTATTCCTTTCTTCCACATCTAGTCATGATGTCGAAATGTTTACTCTTGACACTTCCCAGGCCTGGTTATGCTCCAAAATTGTTTACTCTGGTCCTTTCAAGCCTAATACTAATAGTGTTATGGTGGTGATTAGTGTTACCGAGATTTTTTGCTGTGGCACTTTTTTTGGCTGACACATTTTTACTTTTGACTCTTCCCAAACGTTAAGTACCCGGTACTGCCAAATTTTTTCCTTCGACACTTCCCAGTCCCCCAGGCTTTGTTCTGCTCTTGAAATTTTTACCTTGACCCTTTCCAAGCCTAGTTAGTTATGACGCCAAATTTTTAAACTTTGACCCTTTCCAGCATAGTAATGCTGCCGAAATTTTCTACTTTGACGGTGACGTACTTTCCAGACTTTATACAAAATTTTAATTTCTTCCCCAATTGTGCTGTTTCAGACACTCAGCAACAGGATGCAAGGCATCATTTGTACTAAAGTACAATTATTATGAAAAGCATCTGCATATTGCAAATGCTCACATGGATCACAACCATCCAACGACACCTGAAACTGTTGCACAGGAGCACCAAGTCAAGCGACTTGCACCAGCTCAGCTAAAGACTTTGGAGGTATGATGTTTGACACAGAACCATAATGATTTGTTGGTGTTTGCACCTTATTGTCGTATTACCTACTGACTTTTCTTTAGATTTTCCCCCCATAAATCACTAATTTAACCTTCCCAGTAACAGTGCGTCGATATTTACAAGCAACTGGTGCACGATGACTGAAATATAGATGAAGCCTTTGATTTAGTGAAATGCGGCGTACCTCATTTTGGGGTTTTATTTGTTTGAGAGGGGAAAACAAAATCCTGATGTTCCATGAGTATGTGACCTGCAACATGATAAGACAGCTGTTGTAAATAAATGTTCCGGTATTTCCGACATATGTGGTCTCTGCGAGCTCGCGCGCACGCATATATATATAGATTTT
>NW_004797880.1:297123-312123 GCF_000002075.1 Aplysia californica | reverse complement strand
CAAAATCAAAGCATGTGGGTGGATGGCGGGTGCTCTCGTGTGGTTTTTGCTCCTTCTTTCCTATCGTCTTTATCTTTCCTTCTTTTTTTATGTTTGTTAATCTCTTGCAACACCTTTAATCTTCGGCACATGACCTTATTTTGTGTTGCAAGTGCGGTAAAACTCTCTCTTACTAAAACTAAAAGTCAAAACATTAAAAAAGAAATAAAGCTGGGAGGGGAATTTAAAAAAATTGAAAGACTTTATGTATGATAATCCATGATGCATTTTAATTGATTCATGAATTTAGAACGCGCATACATACATCTATGTGTGCGTGTGTGTGTGTGTGTGTGTGTGGGGGGGGGGGGGGGGGGGGGGGGGTTGTTAAGGAAAAAAACGCAAAGTGGCACACATTTCATTTTTAGGCCTACAGTGGTGTACGCCTTTCTAACAGAAACTAGTGGGTGGTTGGCGGGTGGTCTGAGTGTGGTTTGCTTCTTCTTTCCTATCAAACATCTATCGTCCTTATCTCCCCTTCTTTTTTTTTATGTTTGTTACTCTCTTGTAACACTTCTAATCGTCTGGCGCTCATATGACCTTATATTATGCAGTTGCGAGCCCCGTAAAACTTCTACTAAAAGTAAAGTAACAGAAACTGAGAAACCCTCATCATGCCTCATGGGAAGTTAGTTAGCCTTTGTTACTGTCTGGCAGATGTTGCTGCTAACTTAATTTCAAAGGGCCAGGATAGGAGGGGTAGACGAGTCTTTACTCACCCCCAGCCCTATAATACTGTACACTCACAAACTCACAGTCTTAATTGCATGATGTGATGATGTTGTCATGCATGCTGGAAATTAACAACTCTAACCTTGGCAGCATCAGTGAGCCGATGATTGATCGCAGGGCAGTTAGACTTTTTAGTAGTGTGTTATTTTGCACAATGGTTGAGACTTTTCTTCTTCTGGGAGAGACTTTGAAACTTTGAAATGGTGTTGTTAGAGTAAAAGGTTACAGTGGAGTCCACTTATAACCGTTGAGTCCTGAAATAACGACAGGAGAAGTCTGTTATAAAGACACTAGGATATTCTAAAACCCTGTTTTTATCCCTTCTTTATCTTTGTAAATGAAATACTGCTATTGTGCAATTACGCAAACGCGCGAGTCAGTTATAGCGGAATATTGCTGCTGCTGTACTATAGGCCAATTATACAAATATATGTGTAAAACTTCGCCAGTTGAAAAACTTGTTGGTGATCTAGCGAAACAAAGAATGGGAGAGCTCATGTGTGCCATCAATGAAGGCAGGAGTGAATGGGTGGGGAGGATGTGGCATGCGCGGCGCAGACAAGCAGAACGCATCACATGATAGGCCAGCCTAGTCTAGATTATCTAGGCCTACCATGCCTCTCACTTCTCCAGTGCGGGGATGGAGAGGTCACTGTGATGTGGTGGATGGAGCGAATGTGTGACGTGGGCAGGGTGTGTACCCAATGTGCGCAAGCAGATGGAACACACCACAGGGTGTGGTGGGGTGGGGACAACACAGTGAGCGAGTTAGTCTAGAGCCCTTTCTTTCTGATCGCCAACGCCGAGCTGTCGACATCGCTAGCGCTAGAGAGAGAAAGAAATATGATTCGAATTTTGTTCATGTATGACATTGAGGTCATGTTGAACAAAATCATCATGAGGGGAGATAACATTAAGAAATAAACAAAACTCCAAACTCAAAGATTAGGCCTACATTATTATTTCCCTTGAATTTATTACTGCATCTCTTATAACAAAAATCCTGCTATAACAGATGTTTCGCACCAGTTCCCTCCCGCTCGTTATAACAGGATTCCACTAGGTTAAAATGTGTAGGATATCGTTTTACACAAGTTTTGGTTTCTGTGAGATTGGGGTTGCTCTCTGTGTTTCTGTTTTAAAAGTGGATGCCACTGTGTAACTTAATATAATGCTTTATACATATATATGTGAGGAATCATTGTGAAGTCAGGCACTCGTCAAAATAATGAAATTGAAGGAAACAGCATTTTGATTCCCCTTTGGCAAATATCGAATTTTAATTTTTTGACTTTACTCCTTTTATGTCCTTTTAAAAACACATTGTTGAGCAAAAAAACCCAAAAACTTTTCATCAATCACAAAAACAATTGAAGCAAGTTAAAAAAGGATACCAGTAACTCCATTTGCCCCAAAATTGATGAGGGTCTGATTCCAATGCTTCATGACATATTATTATATGATCAAATATTATAATTACTCTATAAAGTCTAATGAACCATATACAATGGGAGTCAGCTTAAAATACATTCCTTGAGGTCAGACATATGTTATTATTTTGCAATTTCTACTTTGACCATACATACCAATGATGAGAGTAATCAATTGATTTGGAGAGGATTTTTTGTTGTTGACTCTTTAACAAAAATTGTTTTCTTGAACAATTTTTCAGCATCTGTCATGGAGGATTGTAACAAGTTACTGACTGAAGTCCCAGAAACTAGACAAGCCGACAGCTTGTTCTTCCAGTTTTGGTCTTGGCTTTTCTTGTGGTCAGGACTGGAGAGAGAGGAACAACTTGAAGATGACATTCAAACTGACAGATTGCTGTGCCAAGCCAGTTTTTGTGAAGCCCTAATCTCTATTTTGACTGTGAATTTGACTGCTGATATTTCTGATCTTTTTACTGTTTCGGTTACTGAGCTGGGAGGCATATTGTTATTGTATAGATTAAGCTCTTTTTTAACTGTTTCAACAGTTCTGAATTGCCTTTTAGTACTAGCAGTAAGTTTGATTCTGCACCTGTGTTTTAGGATTTTAGTTACGTTTAGTGCCAAAAGACAGTCTGTAGTGAATGCACTGGACAAAGAAATGTTTGATTTAACACTTGATGTGTGTAAAGAAGATCAATTTCAGTATAGTTCAATTCGTCCCACTACATCCCGTTTTGTGGGTGAGGTAACACCTGATTGCTGTTCAAGACTTCATCGGACGAAAGATCAGCAGTCAAGGCCAAGAGTCCTGATGCCTGGATTTTTTCAATGGCTGTCAGGCATGTTGATTGCAGCCATTACTGTGAGCATCCCATGGGAGTTTGTTCGTCTCTATCAGGCAGCGGTGGCTCGGAGAGAGGCTGAACTTATTCAGGTCAGACGATGTTTGTAGTGATGTAATGTTACATGGTTATCTGGTTACTTGATAGTAGTGAATAGATGAATAGTATCATTGGTTGGTTTCACTTCATGTTTAGGTAAGACAAGTATACTGCTGTCCCGAGGCAAAGCGATGTATTTGACCTAAATCAAGGTTTTTTGTTTTAGTTGTTTGCTTTATTTGTTTTGCCCATATGTTTCATGTGTTAAGTAAAGGATGGGGTATTTAGAATCTACTTGTAAATAGTTTTCAAAGCAGCTAAACAAGTAACTGATTGTCAATGGCACACAATGTACTGGTATATATTTCCTCACAGCTTTTTTCAGCAGAGCATTTATAATTTAAAGCAGGCTTATTATTGTTAAAAGTTTTATTATGATTTTCCCCAAATCATTAAATGTACAATACAGGCGTTTTACCTTTGGACTGCAGTAGAGTGACATATTAACAGTCGCTATAGTCACAAACACCGAAGGGAAACTAATGATGTACCTATGGTGCCTTCTGGTCACATTTTTGTTATTTCTATAAAAATGACAATGAATGTGAATAAAAAATTTGCATGGAACTTTTTTGAAACTTTTAGTCAGCTCTTTGACTGTTCTTGAAGAATTTGCATAGTTTGTTATTTGTTAGATGCTTGAGTTTTGCCATCAAAGGACTGTTGAGTATTGGACAGGAAAACGGAGAGCAGGTTACTAAAAGTATACGGCTCTATAATTCTATTCTGCTCCTTTCTATTGGTTAGTTGTTCTCAGGATGTAGTTTCATGCCTTTTTTTTTTTTCACTTCTTTCTCTGTATGAACTGTTTGATAGACAGTGGCGTCCGTTTAAACTGGACATGGTTCATCTGAAAGCAGCGGTAAATGGGAAGAAAATAAAGTGCTTAATTTCTTTCTCCAATTTGAGCAACCTCATAAACCAAAACCTGGCTAAATCTGAGAAAATCCGGCAGTTTCACAGCATTTGGTTTAAGTGGCCTCCACTGTATAATCCTTGTCATGATTTTGTATGGCTCTTCGCCTTTCCTTTTCCTTTCCGTTTGTACAGACTTACTGTATTATAACTTTTTATGTCTTTAACTTAAGCATGTGGATTTTGACAGAAAATGCATTTTTCTTTTCTACGCATGATGGGTTACTGCATCTTTGAAAAGACTAAAAAAACTAAGTCTGGTGCATTTGTAGATCTCATCTCAAATAAAAAATTAAAAAAGGTTGGACTTCAGTATTTAAGAATGCATCCTGTCTGCTCCTTTGAATATGAAGCCCAGAAATACTTAAAAATCCTACTCAACTGAGAAGTTTTTCTGTGCACAGGGTACCCCTCCAGAGTGCAGTCCAGAGAGTCAGACATTCTTCATGAGTGTCAAGTCGCTGATGAGGTCCTATTTTTCCTGGACTCATGGCTCCGATCCTTGCTACGACTACCATTATGCTCTGCTCGTAGACCCAGTGTGGGAGGTGTCGCCCCTCATGGTAAGTTGTGTTCACAAGAGTGAGTGATATGTGCTGGTTGCTGTGACGTAGTAGGTAACGTTTTGTTAGAAAAAAATCTGATGTTAAAATCGGAGCTGGATCCAAATTGTGTTTCTTGCCCCTCGTGGAATGTATCCTCTCAGTCATATATCTAGATGGGAGACCAAGTACTCCATTTTCCAAATAACCTTTGTTGTGTTTTGCAGAATATTAATATTACATTTTAGGTACCTACTTCACCTTGACCGGGGCAATGAAGATAAGAAATGGAAAATATTGATGTTGCAAGTGATCACAAATTCCAACCTTTACAGCAGCCATAAAAATGTTGGTTACAAGTTTTTACATCTGGATTATGAAAGTCAGTAGCCAATATTTCTATGCATAATTTCTCTATTACTTTGTGTAACCAGCAGCTCAATTTTACAAAGGGCACAAAAGTTAAAAGATCAAATAGCTCTAGTTTCAGAATGCACAATTGTTTTTCAAGTCTGAAGTCTGATGAAACTTTACCTGCATGAATCAATGGCACCTTCTCGTACAATATGTGAGTTGCACATCGTCTACTTGGATTTGATTTCTGGCCATGAGATTTGTTGCCATTAACTTTTTAAATTCTTAAGTACAAATATTTCAGCTTGAAGTAACATCTATAACTGAAACCAAAGCAACGAGCACCATGCAGATTTCTTTGTGAGATGTCAGGGCCACTTTAATTGGACAGTATATAAATTGCATTTCAAAGTGCAAAATAAAGCTGGTGCTATGTTTGGCTTCTATGATTTGATCCGGAAGTGCTTATATTTAATTATTTTTTATTTTCTTCACTGTACATTTATCCAAAAGATCATGAGATTTTTTTATCTGCAATGTCACAATAAAAATCCAGGCCCACTGGGCATTTATCAAAGATTAAACGATACAATAAATATTTTTGAAGTGTTTGAAAACGAACATAGGATATTCACTTTTTTTTCAGAAAATGTATACTTTTGACGGCTTTTCTCTTTAGACAACTTTGGCACTCCATTATTGTTATAGTTCCTGTGACATCAAAGTCATTACCGTGTAACAGCTGTGGTTTAAGGTCAAAACGAACCAAATTTGTCTCAGGCATTATTATTGTAAAGTGGGATGAATGAACCATACCTGAAAGCTTGGCTTCATTAAGCAAAAACTGTCCGACTAGTTCGAGTGTTAGACAACGACTGATGACAACACACGGGCGAATGGACACTGGACACAGTACACCCACATGAAACACTGAGCGACACTGAACAACACTCACAAATGCCAAAACAGATGAGACAGTGAGTGAACAGAGATGTAACAAGAGTAAATCACCACAAGGCGACCATCTTATTATGGTTCTATGGTGTTGATCGCCTTGGACAAATGGTTACCAAATAACAGACTATTTACTACTGTTTAGTACAAATTTATAGTTTGTTAGAATACAGAGATCTTTTGACTGACAATTCCATGCACTTTTGACTCCAAGTTTGAGAATGCTTATAGTTATAGCTCCTATTGGCCTTGTTTTGTTTTTACATGTCTTAATGTTTTTCTTCTATGAGAAGCATGTTAACCCCTTCCGTACGTCATGTTTTACTATCGTATCCATACGGCGTGGGGAACTCTGTGCCACCACTTTCCAAGAGGAAATTTACTCGTTAATCCGATTCGTGCGCTTTGATTTTTTGAGAAATACTGAAAGTTTCAAAGAGTTCTTCGCACTAGAAGTAGAGGTATTCTAAAATGGGAAGAATACAACCTAGGGGGTACAAAATGACCCCAGGGCGTACGGATAGGGTTAACAGGTGGTTGGATAGTGCCGCTGGTAGGTGCTACATATTTCCTCTCCCTTTCTGTCTTACCACTGCAGGTTCTCTCCACTCTCCTGACAAGGTGTCTCCTGCTCCCGACTGAACTCATCTCCTCTAGCCTGGGGCGCAGTCTGCGAGCCTTCTTCACAGAAATCCCTGCCCAGTGGCAACTGCTTGTAATGCTGATTGCTGTCGTCGGTGTGCTGATTCTACTGCTGATGCTGTTCAGGTACCGTCTCAGCATCCCAATGTTGCTGAGAATCGAGCCGCGGACTCCGGTGCGAGATACTACGAGTGATGGACTTGCAAAGTCTCAGTATGATTCTCTTACTCCGAAAGGACGTAGCTTTGAGTCTGACAGGAATGCAAAAGCGAAGAAACTGTCACAAAAACGATACCGTGAGGAAATTTCTTCTGAGATTGGTTTCACTAGCTTTGAGGACAGGGACTTACAGCAGGAATCTCAATATGTTCCACGTTACAAGAGTCTACTTGGTGTAAGAGATGGCAACTTGATAAATTCAAATTCGCTACAAAATGTCAATAATTTTTCAAAAACATACCGAAAGTCTCATCAGCACATCGAAAGTAAAAATAAAAACTTAGCTCCAGCAGAACGATATTCTGTTGCTGAGAAACCAACCTACTTGAAGAAAAATAAAGAACCTCGGCAAAAAGGACAGACCAGAATATCCTCTCGAGATTCTCTGAGTACTCAAAATACTAAAGAACAGAGTTTGAAGAAAAAGAAGACTTGTTCGCGTGCTGATAGTGACTGGGTTCCAACACGGAATGACTTTCACAATTGTTCTGATTTAGAGTGATGGGAGTGTTTGGCTTTTGGGATCTGAATAAATTTTGGTTCTAACAGGAATAACATTTTCTCTGTGCATTGTGCTCTGATGAGATCCTCACTTTTGAGACGATCTATTCTGTATGTAGTGGAGTGGTGCTAAATTCCTGATGATCCTGTTTTGGATCCACAGCACAATAGAGCATTTTTGAAATTGCATGGTATGGGGAAGTTTTCAAGGCTTTCCACCTACTCAGCTTGGTTCTGTCGTGGATGAATGTTAAATTCAGAGGTCTTGTCTCTAGAATAACCTTACAATTTTGAAAGAGGACTTGAACTCATGCCATCATCATCATCATCACGGCCTTTGTTACTCGGCATCAGGGTGTAGGCCATGAACAAACACAGTCCACCTTAATCTATCCTGGGATAGGCTCTTGATATTATTTCATGTCTTCCCACTTTTCTCTGTGACTCTTCTCCAGGTTTCAAGTGGCTGTCCCCTTGATCTTTTACCCTGTGGAACTCGTGTCATGCCATTACCATACCAAAATTGGTAGGGTGTCAAAATTTTAAAGAACCAAATTGACCCATTTTGATGCTGTGAATTGTTGTATTATTGAAAGTGTTGATGGAGTGCATTAGTAGAGTATTGTTATATGTGAATTGTTATTATTCCTGTTGAGATGTAGATGAGGACGTGTTTTTTTTCTTCCGTATAATTGTTGTTTTGTTTTGGAATACTTTCTAAAAACTGTTTATTTCTTTGTTGATGTTTGTGGGTGGTTAGCGGGTGCTCTGGTGTGGTTTGCTCCTTCTTTCCTATCCAACGTCTATCATCCTTATTTCTCCTCTTTCAGTTTTATCTTTGTTACTCTCTTGTAACACCTCTAATCTTCAGCACTTATATGACCTATTGTGTTGCAAGTGCCATAAAGCTCTTATTCACTTGTGCCCTCAGCTCAACCATGATTGGTCTCAGTTTCAGTGGAAGTTTTAAGTTTGAATCATTTGTGTGCATAGCGCTGTATAAATAGCTATGTTCTTTGAAGTCTTTGCTGGACTTATTAGAGATTAAATTTGTAAGGACTTCTCTGTTGACATCCACCCCTTGGCGCTCATATGACCTTTTGCAGTTGCGAGCACCGGAAAACCTCTACTAAAAACTAGATATTAAATCTAATTCCCACAAGTGGAGGACTTTTATCTAGAAGAAGTACGTGTGTCTCTATCTTTCTGCTGGAATATCATGTCCCACACAACCTGGTCAGCCCGTGACATGCAGGATTGAAGCTTGGCCTCTTATATGAATGAAATAGTGTTCATTGGGCTGGTAGATATCTGAATATTTCATTTCCTCTCTATAGACAGGGTATTTTTAAACTAATTTTTAGCACTGAAAATAAAGGAGGGGAGGGGGGTGGGTGGGTGGGGATCAAATATTCTTTTATGATTAGTTTGTAGGAAACTTTATCGAAAGCAAACAATTTCAGCGGGTGGATGGAGGATGCCAACTTTGTTGTTGTACAAGGTCTTTACTCTACTCTCCCTCTGTTGCTTAAGACTGTCTTGCTTTTTCCCACTGGCACTAAATAAAATGACTTTATACTTTAAACTAAAACTAACAAATGAAAGAAAAGATTCTATATATATATGCAGTTTGATTTTAATACATGCACAGTGCCTTGGTTTTGTTGATATTATGGTACATTATCATCATAAGTATTTTTTGGTTTTGATGCAAAGTGACGGTTACGAAATCTTGGTCTGGCCATACTGTGTTTGTATGTATGTTGTGTGCGTATTTACAGTTTGCTTGTATTGTGTGCATATTTTTATTTTATATGTGTGTGCATGTGCATGTGCTTTTGTACTTAAAGTTAAAGGCTTTTTTACCATGTAACTGCTGAAGACTAATTCTGTGTTTGAAATGACCAATAATTGTTGCATCTTTTTGTGAAATATACAATAAATTCAAAAGTGGATGCACTTCCAGTTTTTATTTTTGACCATGTAACAGCTGAAGACTAATTCTGTGTTTGAAATGACCAATAATTGTTGCATCTTTTTGTGAAATATACAATAAATTCAAAAGTGGATGCACTTCCAGTTTTTATTTTTTTCCTCCACTGTGCAGCAGTTGTAGCCAGGGTTTATCTTTAGATAGAGATGGGGCGAGCGGACGGACGGGTTCGTTACTCGCGGACTCAATCAGAGCGAACGGGTAACGGACGGCCATGATAGCGAACTGCGAACCTCAAGACAGTTCGTTTTTTGGGTCCGCTCCACAATTTGACTCTCCCAGCGAGCGGACTGCGGACCTCAAGCCTCAAGTCAGTTCGTTGTTTGGGTCCGCTCCACAATTTTATTCACTGGGCGGACGGGCGAACGGACGAACTCTAGCAGACGAGATACTTGACGCGAGATTAGACCCGTCGTCTATTGTTTGTTAATTAGGTCCAATGTTTCAAACCACTAGCAGTGCCACAGGGAGTGAGAGAGGCTGGTGATGTAGTACTATGTGTGTAAACTTTCACCTCGTGCGTGGGGCACACTGTGTGTGTACGTTCCAATTATCTCTAAGGCCGGGGGGGGGGGGGGGGGGATTTCCGCCATGTGACGCCTAGCTACAATGTGATGCAGGAGGGTGATTTTTTAATTAATTTTTTTGGGGGGGGGGGGGTCGGGGGGTTGTAAGTTGTAGGCAATGGAAGGAGTCGCTCCCGTCCGTCCGTCCGTCCGTCCGCTCGAATGCATGGCGTCTCTCGGTCCGCCCGTCCGCTCGCTCGCTAAACGAACTGTTGTCTCTGCCCAATGTGTAGCGAGTAGCGAGTAGCGAACTACCCTTCAAAAACGGACGGTTCGTTACCCGTCCGCTCGTTTGCGGGTAGTGCCAACGAGTAGTTCGTTACTCGCGGACGCTAATTTTGCGAGCCCGACCCAACCCTATCTTTAGATCTGTCTTTTGTTACTTTGTTGTTGATCCTGAAATGTCAGTCGTTTCTGGTTTTTGTTTGTTTGTTTGTTTGTATGGGACTTATTCCAGCCTTTATTATTTCCGTGTATAGGCTACTTTTGCTCAGCAGTTACTTTTGTTGTTGTTTTTGTTGTCGTTGTTGTGTGTGTGTGTGGTAGCCTATCCGTTCGAAATGTTTGGAGCCCCGAAGAGCGTGCTCTTCGCCAGGGCCACGGCCTCCCTTGTGTTTTTGTTGTTGTTGTTGTTGTTGTTGTTGTTGTTGTTGTTGTTGTTGTTGTTGTTGTTGTTGTTGTTGTTGTTGTTGTTGTTGTAGATGTTACACTTTGCGCCCTTCTGAATGCCTGAACGTGACACATGGTGTCTGTGGTGTTATGGTTATGCTCTTTAACTGTTGCATTAGACGACATGAGTTAGATTCTGGTGCTGGAAAGTTAATTTTATTAAGCATCCCTATCTCCATCTGTCTGAGAGCCCTGTGATACCCTCTGGGGTGGTGCTACTGACTGAAGTGTCTTTAGACCATTCCCAAAGAAGGGGGCATTAACATGTCGAGTTCTTATGCACAGTAGAATTATAATTATAAATGGGCTGATTTATAAATGTCATGCTCATAACTGTGACTGAACTGCAACAGGGAACTGCTGCTTTTTCTTTCCTAATCCTTATTATTGTCATTTTTCCTCTACATGTACTTCTTTTGTATGTTTGTCACACTCTTGTGACCCGGGGTGCCTTGATAGTCGAAGCAGACTTTGTGCTGTTGAAGCTAGAGAGGTGAGCAGAGTAAGTCTGATTCCCTGTAAGGACTTCTCTGTTGACATCCACCCCTTGTCGCTCATATGACCTTATTAATATGCTGTTGCGTGCGCCGTAAAACCTCTACTAGAACAAACAAACTCATGGTGTCTGTGGTGGTATGGTTATGCTGTTTCACTTTTGCATTAGAAGACAGGAGTTAGATTGTGGGTGGTTTGCGGGTGCTCTGGTGTGGTTTGCTTCTTCTGTCCTGTCAAACATCTATCGCCCTTATCTCTCCTCCTTCTTTTTGATGTTTGTTACTCTCTTGTAACACCTCTAATCTTCGGCACTTATATGACCTTATTGTGTTGCAAGTGCCGTAAAACCCTTACTAAAACTAAACTGAGTTAGATTTCAGTGCTGGAAAGTTAATTTTATCAAGCATCCCTAACTCCATCTGTCTGCTAGAACCCTGTGATGTACGGTGTCTCTTTGACTACTTTCAGCTCATGTTAGCCTTGAAAGTACAGGCAGCAGTGAAACAGCCTGCCTCTTAAATGATCTAGGATGTGTCGTCAGTGGAGGTGAAAAACATTTCCAGTCACTAAAATCTATGTCGACATTTTGAAGAAGAGCACTTGGTCCCCAATCATAACACTAGATATGTGGATGGTTGGCGGGTGCTCTGGTGTGGTTTGCCCATTCTTTCCTATCAAACATCTATCGTCTTTATCTCTCCTGCTTCTTTTATGTGTTTGTTACTCTCTTGTAACACCTCTAATCTTCGGCGCTCATATGACCTTATTGTGTTGCAAGTGCCGTAAAACTGTTACTAAAAAAAAAAAAAAGCTAACACTAGATCTAGATACATTGTATAAAGTGGAAATTTCAGGAAGGACCAGAAAATACAATCGTACCCCTGTCAGATTCAAATGTCCCAACTTCTTCATGTTGTTAAACCAAGTTTATAGAACCTACAGCGTGACAGGGGCCGGCGCTGATCACCGGTACTCCCTCCTACACACACACGCACGCACGCACGCACGCGTGCGCACACACACACACACAGTGGGTGGTTGGCGGATGCTCTGGTGTGGTTTGCTTCTTCTTTCCTAGCAAACATCTGTCGTTTTGATCTCCCCTCCTTTTTGTGTTTGTTACTCTCTTGTACATGTAACACCTCTAATCTTCGGCACTTATATGACCTTATTGTGTTGCAAGTGCCGTAAAACACTTACTAAAACTAAACACACACACACACACACACACACACACACACACACACACACACACACACACACGCACGCACACACCACACGTCAATATTAAACAGTACATATGGGCTATTTCTATTTCTATTTATTGAGAAATTTGGTATTTAGAAAATGAATCTCATAGTTTCGGGCTCTCATGACTGGGAAGCCAGGGTGATGGAAAGACCCCCTCGGGTTTTTTGTGGCGTAGAACTTTCGGAGGCCGGCACGCCCAATGTCTTTGAGCACCTTCAAAGCTCGCCGGAGGCGGTCTATATTTGGGGGCGGGCCTAAATGGAATTCCACCAATAGCTGTTTGACTTGGCTTAGCTCGTCAAATTGTAACATCCCAGCTAGTGCCGGCCACTCCGCGCCCTCTATGTCCATCTTCATGACGTCAATGTTGTTTTTGCTGTGGTGCAGAATCGTGCGAATGTCCGGGAGTGTATAGAGCTCTTTCCCGTCTTCAGAGATTTCCGAATTTCGTCCTATGGAGAAAGAGTGCGCTTGGATCTTTTTGCTTCTGTTGTAGTCGTCCCCGGAGGCTAAAGGGTTGAAAGAATGGACCTCGCAGTCGTAGAGTCGAGATACGTCATCCTCGAAAGAGAATTCGTTCACGACTCCGAAAGAGTACACCTGAGTGATAGAAGAAACAGTAAAAACGAATCCAAAATTAGATTCATGCAATGCAGGCCAGCGACAGAAAAAAAGAAGACCCACTTAAACTTACATTAGCAATAACTCGGTTATCTTTGTTGAATCAATTAAAAAAAAAATGAAACTTTGCAGAAGTAAAATTTAACCGCGGGGACGTTACATTTATAAATATGAAAAAATAAATCCGTTTGTTAAAAAAATATCAAACTTTACTTTAAAAATTTCAACCAAAATTAACTAAAATGCAAAACTTTGCAACTTGTTGAAAATCAACCATATTATTCTATTTCAGTTAGTCACCTTAGTCACCATTTGTGCTTTGAAGAACAAATTAATACAAACTTGATATTGCTAACTAAATCCAAGGAAGGTCTTTGTTATTTTTTAAATCTACAGGCGTAGATCTAGACCATTTCTTTCCGTGAAAGCTCCAATACGTCACTGGAAATTATGAATAACCACGTGTCATTTTTACCCTGCCGGATATGTTGACTCCAAAATTGCTGTCTATTGGGCACACCATCTCCCTATTGTCCCTAGAGGCTACTTCATACTGAATATAATATATATGTAAAGTGCATGTAGCTTTAAACACTAATGGGTTAGCAGGTCCTTGTTGAACAGTTTGTACGACGTGTTAAAAATGGGTTGAGTCCAAAGGAAGGCTGTAGAGCACTGCTTCTAGGAATTTCAGAATAAAATTGTTAGTTCTTAAACTCTGTGAAAAAGAATTAAAAATTGTTTAAATGTTACAGGGATGGAAAATTAAATTTCAAAGAGAAAATATAGAAAAAGGTCAACCAATCTTTTTACGACTTCCTTTACAAGATAACGGTGAACTTTGAGTGTTTGCGTGCTTTTTACTTTAAGCTATTTCCATTTTCAAAATAAGTTTCTTCTTCGTGGATTTTATGTCAAACGAATTCCTTTTGAATGAATTAGATCAAAGTCTGCTCTAAATTACAGCATTCTAGAACAATTTTTGTGCGAGATATTCAGAAAAAAATGTACCGTTTTTTTGGATCACCATGTTACAAAGAATTTTATTGATGAAATTGAATTACTTTATTACAAACGATGGAGTGTTGGAAAGAGCTGGATATCTACACGGCCATAAAACGGAGTAGATGGAAATATTTAGGATATGTTTTAAGAATGCCGGAGACAAGATTGCCCTATCAGTACATGTATCAGACGTGGTACTGGATACCAACTAGACAGAGAAAAGGAGGCAGACCAATTGGAAGTTGTACAATTATACTGGGTTCCCACTACGGCTGGATCGGGCCGATCGCCCGACTTGGTCGCCTGACTGAAACTGAAAACAAACACGTTGCTTTTGAGGAGACCGAGTCGCGCGATCGGCCGATCCCATCCGTAGTGGGCACCCCTCTATTGGGGACGACGAAACAATCACCAAGAGCCTACAGTAGATGTGCTAAGATTGGAGAAGGTGGCCAGAGACAGGCAAGCATTTCGTCGACTGCTCTCCACTATAATTGTTATGCTCGTATTAATAGTATTATGCACCTGACGGTATAGGAAGAGAGTAAGTAAGAGTCATCACCATTGCCTTTCTCACCCTGCATCAGGGTATAGGCATGAACAAACGCTTTCCAGTTTTCTTTAACCTGGGTCAGCCTCTTGATGCTATTTATATAACTTATACTGGTCGTTTCAGAATGCTCTCAGGTGATCTGCTGGGGTAATACATACATAGTAACAGTACATGTACGCATAGTTTATGAAGCGCATAGAGCTTGCTGCTGAACAGGAATTTCCGCTATACAAATGCTATCTATCTACATGTATCTATATTGTTATTATTATTATTATTAGTATTATTATTATGATTATGATTATGATTATTATTATTATCATATAAAACATTATTATCATTATTATATAAATTATCATTAGTATTATTGTTATTAGTGTTAGTATTATTATTAATATACCATATCTTCCCACTTTTCTGTACTTCAATTTCTGTGATTTTTCTCCTAAGTAAGAGTGCGGTCCGGTAAGTAATTCAAGTGACAGTGAGACAGAACCAGAATGCGTGTAGAGAAGTTGAACATGTGTACCACTACAAAGGGAGATCAGAAAAAAGTTTGCTGTCGTCACGAGGAC
>NW_004797880.1:283862-295728 GCF_000002075.1 Aplysia californica | reverse complement strand
CCACAACAACAACAACAACAACAACAACAACAACAACAACAACAACACAACACCACCACCACCACCACCATCACCACCAACAACAACAAACATAGCTTTCCCCATCATTACACACAGGTACTCAAATGTATCTGATCTCTCCCTTTCCTATCTACCAGGATCGGCAACAATTTCACCTTGCACCACTTAGCCCCTAACTGTGGATCAATATTATTAGTTTATTATCGATTCAGCCTATATATGGGGGGAAACAAAGGAAATAAGCTCAACTGAACGCTGTCGTATACGATAAGGCTATCACTTTGCCGGATTGACACCCTCGTTAATGTCAAGTCCTTGGTTGGGAGAGTCGACTGATGGGCGAGGTTTGAAACTTGGAGGGAAAAACAGTCAAGCTATTATTACAACGCCCGACCGAGAGAGACTGCTTCTTCACACATCTTGCGAACATCGGTATTACTATCGCTGTCTGGCTTGTTGCGTTATAGATCTACATCGGTACGGCGTGGTTATAAAAATATACACACGTACAGCGTATTCCATGTACTGTTATATTATTAGGGCTTTCATTTGATGTTATAATATACAAACGCACACACACACACATACACAAACACAAGCACACCCACACAAACACCAACCAACACACGCATACCCGCACAAATACTCCCCCCCCAATACACCCTCTTAAACACACACACATATATGTATATATATATAATATGTTTGTTTTTGGAGATGGATAGATTTCTCAATGAGTTGCACCATGATGATAATGATGATGATGATGATGATGATGATGATGATGATAATCACCAACATCATCATCATCGATGAAACAGAAAATGAAGGAGAAAATTTGGTAGGCCTACATCTATAACTTTGAACATTTTAGGTAGGCCTACATCAGACAAAGGCTCTCGTGTGGGCTCAACCTTGTACAGATTCGGAGTTTTCAGAAGCGTCTCTTTAAACTTTAAAGAAAATGTTGCAGCCCAGATAACAACCGATAATAATAAGATATCATTTGTATCGTGCAAATTCCCGCTCTAAAGTAAGCCATATGCTCTTTGCAATCTGTATTATATTATTACCCCAGCACACCTGATATCATTCTGAAACAATATCAAATTTCTGAGAAGCATACAGTCCATGCTTCCATTAAAAGGAGGTAAAACACTAACACTAACACGCTGCCATGAAAGCATCTCTGTATAGTTAAAGATTTATATTATAGTACGGTCAAGAATTTGTGGCGCAACTTATCCTCAAATATCTCTTTAACGGGTGAATCAATGGTACCCATACTGCACAGCAATTTGTATCAGTTTGTCTTAAATTAATAATATTTTCCCCACAACAATTGAGGACAAAAAAACAAACAAAAAACAACAACAAATTTTTCTTCAAGAATGTATTTAGAATACTATAAATCTCCGCTACGCTGAAAATGAGAGTGTTCACAGCACTTCCTGTTTCTCGCTCACGTTTCGTTTACGCAAATTGCCTAAGGCACAGCTCACCAATGGCACTTTTTAGTTTTAGATAGTAGCAAAACTTCTTTATCACCATCACCCATTATCATTGCCTTTCTCACCCTGCACCAGGTTATAGGCCACGGACAAACACTTTCAACCCTTCTCCATCCTGGGGTAGCTTCTTGATGTCATTCAATGTCTTCCCACTTTTCTGTACATCAATTTATGTGATTCTCGTACTGGTTCCCCACTGTCTTCCTCTTGATCTTTTACCCGGTGGATTCCAATCAAACATTTTTTTTGTTATGCAGCTGCCTGAATTCCAGAGAGTATGTCCAATCCATCGCTATTACCTTCTTCCTACCTCATCTCTGACTGGGAACAGTCTTGTTTTTCTTAACACTTCCTCGTTGGTGACCCTGTCTGTCCATCTGATCTTCAGTCAACAGTAAGTTTTTCAGACAATTGTTCAAGAAAACCTGTTTCTTCTTTATTCAAGTCTGTGATGAATTCCATGTCTCACATCCATACAACAGGACTGACTTCACTTTTGAATTGAAAATCCTCAGCTTTGTTCGAAGTGAGATATCTCTGGTCTTCCAAACCCTATTCAAAGATAAATATGAAAGCAGCCTATGATTTTCCAATACGGGACTTTATTTCAGCCCCTGTTCCTCCCTCTATGTCAATTATACTCCCAAGATAACAGAAGGATTCAACGTTTCTTTGTGCCTTTCCTTCCATTGTGGGCCTGCTCCTCTTGTTATGCATCTGTCCTTAGGACCTTTGACTTTCTGGGGCGGATTATCAATCCAACAGACTCTGAAAGACAGTTTGACACTGAAGTCTTTGTTTGCATCGATTCCTGGGTGTGCGACAGAAGCGCCAAGTCGTCCGCAAAATCCAGATCGGTCCAACTGTGACCATGGGGTCCACTGTATACATTTTCTGTGTCCCCTGGTGGTTTTCTTCATCAGCCAATTGGCTGTCAATACGAAGACGAAAGGTGATATTAAACATCCCTGTCTCACACCAGTCTTGATGTCAAAGCTGTCAGTGAGCTGGCCATCATGTACAACCCTGCAACTTGTCCCTTCGTATATGCTCTTGATGAGCACTTCTGTGGGATTCCGTGATGTTTCATTATCTCCCATAATGTTGTTCGGTCTACACTGTCAAACACCTTTTCATAATCAAGGAAGTTGACGATTATCTTGGTGTTCCACTTCAGGGACTGTTCCACAAGGATCCTCAGCATGGTAGTCTGGTCGGTGGTTGAGCGCTTTTCCCCCCGGAAACCAGCCTGTTCATACCATAGTCTTGGATCCGTTCCAGTCTTGATTCTCTCCAGAACGATTCTGTTGAAGACCTTACATGGTATTGAGCGAAGAGTGATCCCTCTGTAGTTGTTGCAGTTGCAGAGATCCCCCCCCCCCTTTTTTTTAAAAGCTTCCGATTAGGTGTCCTTCTTTCCAATCATTTGGGAACTTGCTCTCTTTCCAGATCCTGGCAAACAGAGGGAGGAGGTCTGCCGTCTCATTGGCATCTGCATTTAGGGCCTCTGGTAGAATCTGATCAGGACCGGCCGCATTACCTTTGTTCAGCTTCTTAGTGGCACCCAGAATCTCTTGCTTTGAAGGTGCATCATTCCTTTCTAAAATAGGTTTCCCTTCTTAATCCTTTACTGGTACTTCAGGGTTCCCATATTTTCCAGTAAGAATCTCTGTGGTATCGTAAAGGATTCAAACGGTGAATATCTCGAATAAACACTGACTATGAGCGTTGCACTGAATGAGTTATATACGACATGTAATCCACCCGTCAAGCATTTTGTTGGCTCAGTGTAAAACTCCGCCATTTGTCACTTTTCAAAATGGCGTATGTCGGAGTCTTATACCGAATGGTTGATTTAATCTCTGTTTTTGTTAAAGCCTTATCCCCACCCTTCGAGTGATAGAAATAACTCCGCCTCAAAGAGCACTGTATTCAAAGTACATGTACATGTATTCATACTTTTGACAATTTTTTTGATACCACCTTAGGAATGACTTTGGTTCAAATTTTCACCCTTGTGATGTCGTAGTGAGAATAAACTTACAACTTCTCTCTGATTTCTTCAAATATCACATGCGTTTCACAGTTGCAGGTATTTTACCCCCGCCACCCAACAACACAAAACAAAGACAAAAAACAAAAACAACAAAACAACAACAACAAAAACCAACAACAACTCAAAACAAAACAAAACAACACCCCCCCAAACAAAATAATTAAAAAATCGAAAAATCGAAATTCGACATTATTTAGATGATTTATTAAAAGGAGCACTGCTTCGTAAACCCCCCCCCCTAAAAAAACAAACAAACCTACAAAACAACAACAATAAAACAGGTCAAAATATTAACCAAAGTCAAGTGAACAAACGAAAAAACAAAACAAAACCCCAACAAAAACTCACAAAGTAAAGCTAAAAGACTTGTAATATCACTCACCAAACAATCGTGTTGTTTAGGTCTGATTCCAGAGTCATCACAGATCTCCCACCCTCCGTCGCCGACGTATCCCATGCGTAGTTTCCGTTTACAAATGGTGTCTATGTTGTCAAGGTAACTGTGCACATGCGCCATGAGCTCCGTTTCGTTCATTTCTGCGATCATCGGGTCGGTGAACTGCGATATTTTGAAGTCGACCACTGCGATGGATCGGATGTAATTCAGATCGATCTCTCTACCATCGAATTTCTTTACTGTCCAGAGGAAAAAAGAGAAAGATTTGATTATTAATTCTCTCACATCTTGGTCTCTAACAAAAATGTAAATCAAATCCTTCGGTGTTATGGTAAGGTTAATTTCATGTAAAGAGGAACGCTACCATTTTGGTAGAATGCAATAAGATCTCCACAATATACCTGACGGTACACACACACACACACACACACACACAGAGAGAGAGAGAGAGAGAGAGAGAGAGAGAGAGAGAGAGAGAGAGAGAGAGAGAGAGAGATAGATAGATAGATAGATAGAGAGAGAGAGAGAGAGAGAGAGAGAGAGAGAGAGAGAGAGAGAGAGAGAGAGAGAGAGAGAGAGAGAGAGAGTAAATCAAATCCTCCACAAACAAACATGTTCAATTTTCTGTGTCACGATTGGGTGTATCTGATGTAAATTGTGGCCAAGAGCAAATCACAGGGCTGCTTCTTGTCACATGACATTGCGGGGAGTCATGTCTTCTGCCGTATGCAATAATGGACTTCTGGGTAAAGTTTATCGAAGCAAATTTATTTTTGGTAGAATAAAATGTAAACAAAGAAGGAACTAACCACGGTCATTTATGGACCTGACCAGACTGGACGCGATCTAAAAATTCAGATAAGGTCCAACTGACTTACGGGCATTTCCTCTCAGCACGTCACTATGTAGGCTAGTTCCTTTTCACAAGATGCCTCATCTGCCCCTATTATACAGTGTGCATAACATTTTCACAGCTGTTATCCATTTCGTCGCTCCCCCCCCCCATCTTTCCCCACTTCTCCGCTTCCCTCTTCACCCCACCCTTTCCTTAGTTTTAAGCTCCTTGCCTCAACCCTAAACCCTCCATTCCAACATTAACTCCCCCATTGCCCACACTTACCAGTACTGATTCCTCAGATATAATATCTTTGGCTGTGGTACTGCCACTGCTGCGACCAATATAAACTATGTAGTCGCAGGAACTCGAATTTCGTTTTATATATTGTAACATTAAAACTGAACAAATTTGTTAATTAGTGTTATGGGTTTTGTTCATTTGCATACGCCATGCCAAACCCAAGGCGCTTAATTCCAATAGATTATACTCGTCGGTGGCCTAGTGGTTAGGCTACCAGACTCGTAATCGTCAGATTGCGAGTTTGGGGGTTCGAACCACGAGCCCGACGTTGTGTCCTTGGGAAAGGCACTTTACACGAATTTCCACCTCTTCACTCAGGTGAAAATGGGTACCCAGCTATAGACAGTGAAAGATCTTGTCAGTCTGTTAGTGTTTGAGCGCTTAACCAGCTGCCTGCACTGTATGCTTCCCGGGAAGCTGAGAATGTTTCTGAGTGTTCTATGGTCTGCTGGGGTAATAATATAGTGTAAAGCGCATAGAGCTTGCTTTCGAGTGGGGACATGCGGTATACAAATGGTATTTATTACTATCATTATTACTCTGCGATAAAATCATAGGCACTTGTTGATAATCTACGCAATGATACGTAAGCATCTAGTAATAATTTCCACGTATTGGTCTTATATCTGCATATCTAAATGCTTTTCTTCTTTTTTAAAAATCTCTTTTTCTTTTTTTTTTAAATTCTAAAGGAAGGTAACTAATTTTTCCTCATATAGTCCACCATTTTCGAGTGGTTGAGAGAGAAAACAAAAAGATTTTGAGAGTGAGAAGGAGAGGGCAATAATGTTTTGCAAACATAAAAGTTTCCCCGAGATCGGCTCACTGTCGCTCACATTATGAGGTCGATAATATTGACAGTTGAGAGGAGACAATGACGCAACCAAACCCCCTACTTCAAACATGTGTGTGTGTGTATGTGTGTGTGTGTGTGTGTATATGTGTATGTGTGTGTGTGTATGTGTGTGTGTGTGTGTGTATGTGTGTGTGTGTGTGTGTGTGTGTGTGTATGTGTGTATGCGTATGTATATGTGTATGTGTATGTATGTGTGTATATATGTGTGTATGTTTGTGTGTGTGTATGTATGTGTGTGCATATGTGAGTACGTGTGTGTTTGTGAGCGTGTGTATGCATGTGTGTATGTGTGTGTATGTGAGTGTGTATGTGTGTATATGTGTGTGCATGTGTGTGTATGTGTGTGTATGTGTGTGTGTGTGTGTGTGTGTGTGTGTGTGTGTGTACACACACACATTACTCACACTCCTCCTCCCTCCTGTGCCAGTTCTCTTTTTCCGTACTCTTGAGCAGACGCGAGTTGAGGGTGAGATAACCCACCACCACCAGCACTACCATCATTAGCTGAAGGGGCAAGAAACGGCAGCGGCGGAAGTAGATACTCAGAGTTTTGCTCATGGTGACTGGCAGCGTGGTAGGCAGGAGCAGCTGGAAGCGACGGGCACTTCCGAAATAGATAATATAATAGTACATGTATTATCAATACATCTATGAAGTTAATGGTTAAACAGACGGATGAACGAATGAAAGAATGCACGATTGAATGAACGATACATAGCTGCCTTCCTACTTGAAGTTAGTAAATCTCTTACCCTAGTGTTCCTCTTGTACTGGAACAAACATGGTACTTAGTATGGAAAAAGCCCCGTAAAATATAAACATAAGGGTCTTGAACACCTAGCTCTCGCTAGCTAAATTGAAGGCAAACGAGGCAAGGGTAGGCCTAGAACAACATACGAAGGGAACCTAAATAAATAGGTGACAGGAAAAGATCGGGGAAACTTTCGTAGCTTTTTTTTTAAAGCATCCGAGCAAAGGAATGAATGGAGAACCATGATCGCCGATGTCTGTCGCAGATCTGGCACTGGATGATAATGAAAATACAAAATAAAAAATATCAGGCATCTAGGTAGTAATGGTCCCTCTTCTCGGCGTTGAACATGAGCAACCCGAACAGAGAGGGGTATAACGTCCCAGAAAAAAAAGACTGAGATGGCCTACTCGATAAAAATTCTCCACACTCCAGAACTGAACCAAGATTTTTCTGCCTGCAACAGCGAAGTCCCGGACCACTACACGAAAGCACACTCCGTTAACAGAAGAGTAATATATTTTCAATAAGTAAGTAAGTTTGTTCAGTGTTTAAAGGCCATTGGCCCACATCACATCCCTTAAAACACTCATTTGATAAGTAAAGTTTCCATAATGAATAAGTACAGTTTGTGCACATATCTCTTATCATGGGTCAAACATTGCTTATTTCTTTTACAGGGCCGAGTCAAGCTGGGAAGGAATAACAATTTCCTTTGATGGACAAAGTGTGAACAATAGAAAATAAAGTGAAATTCATCTTCAATTTCATGAGAGTTACACCTCTCACATAAGGGCGAATTAGTTGATTTCCACAGATAGAGATTGTTATTTAATGGAAGGCTATGGGTTTTTAACAAAGCTATGACTCTTCTGCTCTAATACCGTGGGATATTTTCAATAAAATATATAATAAAAGTATAAAAGTTATTGTTTACTTACGCAGTAGAAGCAGCATAAATTTCTGGAAAATGTCTGGAAAATCAGGGGGTACGTTCTTCGCCTCAATAGATACTCATGAATGTGACACACTTTTGAAAAATCCAAAAAGCATACAAAGGATTCACATACTAAACAAAGCGTGATCGTAGAAGAAGTACAAAAAGGGCATTACTTTTGTCGACCTTTCTTTTATAAGACATCAGCCCTCGAACAACTGATGTCAAGTGGATGAAAGTATTGAAAGCTCACCTCGAAAGATCGATTTTGATCACACTACTTTTCCCCCTTTCTTTTACCTCAGTATTTTTTTTTCGGTAGTAAACTTTTCTCTTTTTAAATAGAGCAACACGTTTATGATACACAGTCTAAATATAGTGAACAGCTTGTGATAAAGCAGATAAGCAATGTAAGAGAAAAAAAAGAGTTATGTTAAGCAACAACAGCAGGAGAATGTCGAGTTTAATCTGGGTATGCAAGAGCTACACTCTAAACATTAACTGACACGTTGTCAAGTGCATCGGCTTTATCGTCTTTCCTTTCCTCTCTGGTGTTGTCGAGCTTGTAATGGTTCACCCTAAATAGTGACTTATTTGTGGCAACTAGTATGATACGCTTTTAATTTTACTTTTACAAAACAAAATTATTCTAGCCCCTCCCCCCAAATTGCTTTCTCATCCCAAAGTCTTTGTCTGCCTCCTTCGGATCCCCCCCTTTAGTATTTTGATACGTAAAAAAAACAACAAAAAAACAACAACAAACAAACAACAAAACAAACGACTATATATAAACAAACAAGTAAAACAACCTCCCCCCCCCCAAAAAAACCCCTTTACATCTTTTATACTACATGTTGGCCAGTGAAGAAGGTGTCAGTTCTATTGGAATCCACCGTGTGGGTTTTCTAAAAGAAGGTATTTCTCACATATCGAGAGATTCATTTAAGGAATAATTCTTTCTTTGAAGCATTTAGAAAACGAGGAGTCCCACTCCTTAATGAGGGTTGCTTTCTTGATCTGGTTAAGACAAACAGCTACGAAACATTTATATCAGCCTTCCCTAAAACTTTGACACAGGAAGGGTGACAAGGGGTTTATTACATGTAACTCAAAATGAGACTACATGAACAAAGTAATGATATTTCACAAGCATTTATTGAGCATTAACTTTATGTCAGCTTCGTTGATTTTGAAAAAGCATTCGACAGTGTGCTGAGCATTGTCAGAAAAAGAAAATACTGTTATCAAAATCGAAACACAAAAGTTTCACTCCCATATATTTATCATTGGCGTCAATCTATTGGATATAATTCTCATGCCCTACTTCAAGTCAAAACAAAGAAAGTTTTCTTTAACCCTTACTTTCACTACCAGGCCAGAGAATTGAGTAATGAAGCAGGTAGAGGAATAAAATCGAATTTCTGCGTTTCATAAAACTCAGTTTATAAACATAAACATTCATTGTTGCAGGCTACTTTTTTTGGTCACTTCCCATTGTATGTGGGACCTTTCATCCAAAATAAGCAAGTGATCAATACAGTGGGTGTCACATTCAGCAAGATCACACTCAACGAGAAGTCGGCTTACTTGTTTACAATGGCCTTTTAGAAAACGGCCTTTCCCTAGAATATATCAAAACGAAACAAATGAAAAACTGAAAATTAAACTACAGTGACTTTAGGCTCCTCAATAAAACGGTGCACTATTTAAATGATTCTGAACTACCATTAAGTTTGTTAAATTCGAAAGTTAAGTAGTTCGGAAGTTTTAGGCGGCCAAAGTGATCGACTTTCACAAATATAATAAAAATGTTATTATTATTGGGGGGGGGGGGGGGGGTAAGGGTTTTATGGCTCTCGCAACTGCATAAGGCCATGTGGACACGCGAGACACATTAACATTTTCTGTTGGTAGGAAATTTTGAATGTTGCTCGGGTGGCGGCCGAAGCCTACTCTTATCGATTTTGGACCACCAAGGGATTTTTAACTCTGGACTTGTCAGAGCTGTATAAAGAGCTCCTTTTTCCGGGAAGTTGAAAAATATATTTAATAAATTTCTGACTTTAAGATTTTTTGGGATTATTGGCTAAGTATTCATGTTCATTCCCTTTTCATCGGGTGTGATTGAACAGCGTCGCTAGTAGCGGGTGTTCCGGTGCGGTTTACTCTTCTTTCCTGTCAAACATTTATCGTCCTTATCTCTCCTTCTTCTATTTTGTGTTTGTTACTCTCTTGTATACCCCGGGCGTGCCACTGACTGAAGTGTCTTTAGGCCATTCCCAAAGGGGGGACATTTCTCGTTCTAGTGCACAGTAGAATTGTAAATGAGCTGATCTAACAATATCATGCTCATAACTGTGCCTGAACTACAACAGGGAACTGCTGCTTTTTCTTTCCTAATCCTTACTATCGTCATTTTCCTCTACTTCTTTTGTATTTTTCACTCTTGTGACCCGCTATTTCCGGGGTGCCTTGATAGTCAAAGCAGACTTTGTGCTGTTGAAGCTAGAGAGGTGAGCAGCGTAAGTCTGATTCCCTGTCAGGACTTCTCTGTTGACATCCACCCCTTCGCGCTCATATTATGACCTTATACAGTTGCGAGGGCCGTAAAATCTCTACTAAAACTAAAATTAAAAGTGAAAGTCCTTTTTTCACCATCATTTTCATTGTCATCATCAGTATTTACGGGGCGTGTTAAAAAAAAATAAATCATATCTCTTCTTGGTTATTCCCCGTTAGAACCATATGTGAACAGTAATTTCCCATTTTTTTCCGGCACGATGTACCTCACTGTTATAAATATGGGTCTTCCATTTTGTCTTGTGCTTTCTTTATTTTTGCTTAATTAGATGTAACATAGTCTGTGGAGTGGGTGGTTTGCGGGTGCTTTGGTGTGGTTTGCTTCTTTTTTCCGATCAAACATCTATCGTCCTTATCTCTCCTCCTTTTTTGTTTGTTACTCTCTTGAAACACCTCCAATCTTCGGCACTTATATGACCTTATTGTGTTGCAAGTGCTGTAAAACTCTTACTAAAACAAAAGAGTCTGTGGTGTAGAAGTTAAGCTCTTTGCCGTGGCACTCGGTAGACTTGAGTTTGAT
This sequence comes from Aplysia californica, assembly GCF_000002075.1. Classification (NCBI taxonomy): domain Eukaryota; kingdom Metazoa; phylum Mollusca; class Gastropoda; order Aplysiida; family Aplysiidae; genus Aplysia; species Aplysia californica. The sequence continues at coordinate 284,961 of NW_004797880.1, read as the reverse complement.
TTTTAAATGGCGAGGTTTGTTTTTCAAAATTTAATCTTGTATCTCGGTCTCTCTGCTGGCATGCTGTATTCCTCTGTGTCCTTGTTGGCCTTGACTGGCAGGACTCAAAGAATTGAAGTCGATCTTGAAAAACAACCCCTTCCCCCCCCCCCCCCCCCCCAAAAAAAAACCCCCCAAACAAAACGCGAGGGTTTACTGTTTTGGGATGTTATGTTTGGTCGTTTTGGAAAGTGTTTTACGACCCTTGCAACTGCATAAAGCCACATGACCGTGCGGGATACATTAGACATTTTCAGTTTGGTAGGAATTTTAAATTTTGCCCGGGTGGCGGCCGAAGCTTATTCTTATCGATTTTAGGGCTACCAAGATCATCGCGCAACTTGCATACACGACCTCCGAGAATTTTAGCTCGTTTCCGAGAAGGCCAGTTGTTCGATCTTTCCAAGCATAAGATCGGGGGTGTGGCTGAAAACAGCAGTAAGAAGGAGATGAACTGTAGAAAGAGGCATGACATTTTGAAATGTTTATTGTTTCAGTTTCTTAATCTGTCGAGGTCCTAATCTTCTTCCAAATGATCAATCATTCTATTTCCTTTAAAATATATTTCAAGAACATTTATGTATCTGTTTTGTATGATTTCAAAGGGTTTGCCAATGTCACTTTTATCTCGAAACAAAAGTGTAGCAAATTATTATCAACATCCTCAACCCCACCCCCTTTTCTCATCCTTTTACTTTTATCTTGCACGTGTATGGATTTACCATGATGCAGCAAAATTTCTCTTTGCGGAGATCAACAAAATCTGATGTTATCTTACCTTTTCTTACCTTATTTCCCACTCCCCCATCACCACGAGATACCATGGGCCCTCTGTATCGCACCTCATTCCACGCCACTACATAATGAACATATTATATAGTCCCCTCCTGTACACATTAATCCATTCATCCTCCCTACCCCCTGCTCTACACATTAATCCATTCCTCACCCCCTACTCCCCTCTCCTCTAGACCTTAATCCATCGTTCACCACCACCCCCTGCCACCCCCTCACCTACATCTTAATCTATTCTTCACCCCCTAACCCCTCCCCCATCCTC
>NW_004797880.1:270762-282190 GCF_000002075.1 Aplysia californica | reverse complement strand
ATTATTTTTTTTCTTTGGTGTGTGTGCGGGTGTATGTTTGTGTGTATTTTTCTGTACTTTTTTGTGTGTGTACGTTTTTGTGTATTTATGTGAGTGTGTGTGTGTGTGTGTGTTTGTGTTTGTGTGTGTGTGTGTGTGTGTGTGTGTGTGTGTGTGTGCATTTATGTGTGTATCCGTGTGTGTATATGTGTGTATTTTTGTGTGTATCAGTGTGTGTAAGTTAGTCAAAAAAATAGGAGGACAAAGGAGAAAAACTGCTTTCATATTTTTATAACTTATTTTGGTTTGTATAGAGTGTAAACAAATAAAGAATTTTCAAATTGCTATCAGCTGTTGTGAAACATAATCATGTGTTGGCTGTAACATGTAGGCATGTACAAAGTCTAATAGATTATAACCAATACGCAAGTTGGTCAAAGCAGTAAGAAACAAAGGAAAAAATGCTTCCTGCTTTTCAGAACAAATGTTGGTGTGGATAGAGTTTAACAGTGTTTAAAGGTCTTTAAAATGATTGGAACTGTGATACAACACAGTAATACGGTGGCTGTTACAACTAGACACGAACAAAAACTAATAGAACATAACCAATGCGGAAAAAGTGTTACGACTTACCACACAGGTTGGTCAAAAAAAAGAAAAAAAGGAGACAATGAAATAAAAATGCTTCCAGCTTTTCATAACAAATTGTGTAGGTCAAAAGAATAGGGACGACAATGACCCCCCCCCGGTGGAACCACTTTACCACAACACCTCTTGCCCATAGGCTACTTCTTCCAGTAATTGTTCATTGATTAATTAAGTGGTAAAATATAGGCCTGTGTGATATAATATACCGTCTGACATCATGGTTGGCACAACTATCAAAAGAATTTCCTGTGATAACAGAAATCTGACGCTGATGGGAATTCGAAAATCATAATACAAGGAGATCAAGGTGATTGTTGTATTATAGTAACATGATTTTAATACCATTTCAGGTAGATCCAATCCTTTCTTTTTATACAAATGGGTCTTTGGTTGGGGGGGGGGGTGTTGCTTTTTTACCCCTTTAATCAGTTAGTAATCTAACTTTTCCTTGACCCTACAGACAAAGCTTGCATATATATTTTAAAAAACATTGTGAGAGAAAGTGGAGTAGCCCAATATATTAGCCCATTAAATTAAAACATAATAATGGCTTAGCTGTTACAAGTAGGCATGCATAAAATCTATTCCCTTATATCCAATACAAAAAGTGTAACAACCAACCACATCAGTTGGTCAAAGCTGTAACAGGCAAAGAAATAAAAATGCTTCCAGCTTTTCCAGAACAAATCTAGACATGCACAAAACTACCAGGAAATAACCATTACGGAGAGTGTAATGACCGACCACACTTCTTGGTAAAAAAAAAGAAGAAGACAAAGAAATAAAAACGCTTCAAGCTTTTCAGAACAAATCTAGGTTTGAATAGAGTATAGCAGTATTAAAAGCTCTTTAAAATGCAAGGGATTGTTGTACAACACAATAATATGTTAGCTGTTATAACTAGACATGCACGAAAACTAATAGATTATAACAAAAACGGAAAATGTAACGACCGGCCGGGCAGGTTAGTCAACATAATAGGAGGACAAAGAGGAAAAACTGCTCTCATATTTCTATAACACATTTTGGTTTGTATAGAGTGTAAACAAATAGAGAAGCTTAAAATTGCTATCACTTGTTGTAAAATATGATAATGTGTTTGCTGTTACAAGTAGGCATGCACAAAATCTATTCGATTATGACAAATACAGAAAGTGTAACGACCGACCACACGAGTTTGTTAAAGAATAAGAAGACAGAGAAATAAAAAATGCTTCCCGCTTTTCAGAACAAATCTTGGTTTGGATAGAGTTTAGCAGATTTAAAAGATCTTAATGCTAGGAACTGTGGCACAACACAATAATATGTTAGCTTTTACAACAAGACAAGTACCAAAACTGATAGATTATAACCAATAGGGAAAGGGTAACGACTGTCAACGCAATTTCGTGAAAACAATAATTTATATAGAGTTTAGGAGTGTTAAATGTCTTTAAAATGCTAAAAACTGTGGTACAACACAATGATACGTTGACTTAATTACTTCCACATGGAACGTCTGAAGAGAAATGTTCGCATCAAATGGTAGGACTAAATACCAAGCACCGAAGTTCTCAAAAGCGCAAATGCTGAGAGTCTGGTTTCTTAGCTAAAAAAAACTCAACTTCGCTTAGCAAGTCATGTCGTAAAAATGCATGATTTCAGAATCCCAAAAGCAATACTATCCCATGCGCAACTGTCCCCGGGGACCCGTAAAAATTGTACACAAAAAAACGCTACAAAGACACCCTGAAAATGTCTCTGAAGTACCTCAACATTATAATACTTCGACATGTTACAGCCCAGTTCCTGACAGACCCAGTAAGAGAGCAGCTGCAGTCTCTCTGGACAGTAAATCATAATAATATTGCAGTTCGTGTTGCAGCCCAAAAGATGGACGTCTCATAACAAACCTTTGGTCATGTTCTTGGAATTTTCTGCTTTTCTGTCACCCAAAGAGTTTCACCAAAGACACCAATGATTACTAAGCTCCTGTCGCTATATCGTATCATGCATTGAGTATGTGTGAGTCCGTGATCAGCTTTCTGATTTGGGGAGCACCAAAGGCACCAGCCCTTATTTCCTCATGACTTAGATCACGAAAAGTTGTACATATACATTGTACTTGAAACAGGCCCCCTCGAACCCCAGGGCTTTCACGAAATGTTTTATCAAACCTATATTGATATAAAAGGGGGGGGGGTGATTTTTCCTTCAATCCAAGCTTCTAGGCATGGCTTTGACCTTCGCCACCACATACACACACGGCAAAAACAACAACAACAGCAACAACAACAACAACAACAACAACAACAACAACAACAACAACAACAGCAACGATAGTGTGGCATAACTTCGACTTGGATAATTATCCAGCTCGGTGGGTTTTTCTTGTTTCATTTTCTTACTGGCAGCTTGTACAACTGCTTTTACCTTCATAGAGCAGTCCAAAATTCGTGGCACAATCTATCCTCAAATATCTCTTTAAGGGGTGAATCAATTTCAACCATATGTTGCACAGCAGTTTGTATCTATTTGTCTCACTCTGATCATATTTTCCCACAACAATTAAGGCTAGATTAAAAAAAACCCTTAATATATTATATAAAATACTATAAATCTCCGCCACACGGAAAATATGATGGTTCATAGCACTTCTCGCTTCTTACACACACTTTGCATACGCATATAGCCTATTTCACAGCTCACCAATGGCACTTTTTATTGGTAAGTTACGGGTAATTCATTTTATAGTGAACAAATTCTTTGCACTAAAGGTTCTCAAATTCTGCGTTCAATCAAACAGTCTACATAACAAGAGGGTTCACTCCTCTCTTTGAGCCAATTAAAAAAGTGTCCTCAAAATTCGGTGGGGTCCTTTTCGCAAATGCGCACCCTTTGCGAACAGAGTTACCCTACTTGTGTGAAAAAAATCAAAGTGAAACTAAGACGTTTTTGAATAAATAAGAATTCAAATTTCGGAAGAACGCTTTTTAAAAACCATTACGCTAAAAGAGGCGACTGTTTTCTTCTTTTAATTTGACATTAGAATGAGAGGCGACATGTCATTAAAATAAAAAAAACACCTAAAAATCCGAACTGAACAAACCAGAACAGCTGATGGACAGTAGTCGATCTGCGCACGCAAGGAGGTGCTATTCCTATTCTTCTTCTTCTGGAGAAACGAAAGAGAGCTTCAAAACAAAGACCACAGCGTCATCTAAAACAATGAGCTGACTTCCGCGGTAACCTTTTTGGCTGAGTGAACCATAATAATAATAATAATAATAATAATAATAATAATAATAATAATAATAATAATAATTGCATTCATATAGCGCATATCCATGCTCAAGAGCATGTTCTATTCGCTTTACAACCATTATTACCCCAGCAGACACTCTGAGAGCACTCTGAAACATTCTCGGCTTCCATGGAAGAATACAGTGCAAGCTGCGGATTTCATGCGCTTTAACACTATCAAACTGACAAAATCTTTCACTGTCTATTGGCGGGTACCCATTTCCACCTGGGTGAAGTGAGGAAAATGTGTGCAAAGTGCCTTTCCCAAGGACACAAGGTCGGGTCCCTGACGGGATTCGAACCCACGACCTAACGGTTGTGAGTCCGAGAGCCTAACCACTCAGCCACTGACGCCATCTTGTATGGACCATTTTTGGTTCAATATAGATAGTGATACGATTAGAAAAAAAATGACGGACTTGCTTTAATATACGGCTCCAATTTAAATAACATAAATTCATAAAAAGAAGGCCTTCGTCTATGGGCGTTATTTGACGGCAACGATGTTCCCACAATACGTAAGGGAATCAGATATTAAAAAAATATGTAGACACTTTGCCCACGCCTATGAGTCTGTCTTAAACCCACAACACAAGGTGGACAAGGAATTTAGTTTTAGTCAGAGTTTTACGAAAGTTGCAACATAATAAAGTCATATAAGCGCCGAAGATTAGAAGTGTTACAAGAGAGTAAAACACGCAAAAAGGAGGAGGAGAGATCAGGACAGCTAGATGTTTGATAGGAACGAAAGAGCAAACCATACTAGAGCACCCGCCAACTACCCGTGACAAGAGATTTACGAATTCAAAAAGAGACAACCAAAGCAAAATGATGGAGTTTCACCAGCATTTATTTGCATATTTTCAGAAAAAAAATACTGTCAGCGAAACTGAAACGCTCCAGATGAAATTTTAACCATGTTTTTATAACGTGTAAATTTTGGGGAAATAAATCTCACAACATAAAAGCCTTACTTCAAATCAAAGTTGTGGAAGTTTTCTTAACGTCAGGTAAATTCAGTGAACGATTTGGGCATAGACATGCCATTTCAACGTATGGGTCATTCTTAAAAGGTGACATCATTCTCGAAGTAGACATTACAATCTTAAGAGGCAAGACAGAATACTATTATAACATGTTTACAACCACAAACCCTTGTGAACTCAACTTATGTCTTCAAGGTTAAGGAAAACTGCATTCAAACAATGAAAAAGCCTGAAAAGAAGCATATTATTGCAAATGAACATAAACAGAAGGAAAAGTAGAATATTATTTCAAATGAACATAAACAGAAGGAAAAGAAGAATATTATTGCAAATGAACATAAACAGAAGGAAAAGAAGCATATTATTGCAAATGAACATAAACAGAAGGAGAAGAAGCATATTATTGCAAATGAACATAAACAGAAGCCTTGAATAATAACATGTGGGTATGGACGTAATACCAAAGACAAGAACTAAAAAATAAATAAAGAAAATATCCAAAACAAAACAAAACAGAACAACCCCCCCCCCCTAAAAAGTAATACACCAACCTTCCTCCCCTTCACCCCAAGCCCCAGCACAGTGAATTTATCAATATTAGTATTAGTTTGTATGTCAAACGCCTATTCTCAAAACTTGAATTATAAAAGAGGTCAGGATTAGCACCAGCAGTAATATTCAGTTTTTATGATCAAATTCTCCTTTAGTGGAATACATAACCAAGAGGCCTATCAATACGTGATGTAGGGAGTTAGTTGATGATTAAGTTAGAGTTGAACTGAAAGAAAAAGATGCAAGGCGGCAAACCAAGAAAAGATTGAATAATTATGTATTTGGGGAAAGAAAAGCCACCCCCCCTCCCCCTCCCCAACTCTTTATTTCAAAAAAGAAAAAGGAAAGAAAACACACCAAAAGCTCCAAATATTTAGACGAGCAGGTTCTTGGCTTGAACCGCTCACGTTCTCTTTCCCTCAGGTGATCGTCTGCGTGATTCCTCTCTCTGTTTTTGGTTTAAGTTCAGTTTGTTTCCTCCTCTTAAACTTGAAACAAGTTCCTTCTTTGATACGCGGATTTCTGCGTGATCAAAGGAGACGACGTTAAAAATAAAATAGAAAAAGACCAAGCACATATTTCTTAAATAATCATGAAATGTATGGTTTTTATTTTTGCAGATCTCCACATTAAAATTATTATGGAGAGGAACTTCATGATGAAGAAAAAAACAACAACACAGAAAAAGAGAGGTAAATTATAATTTTCATAATCCTAGAACTTACAATACTCACACAGCAACACTACTTTCATAATTATAGATGGGTCAAAACGCACACGATAAGAACCCTGGAATAAACATAAAACTCACGACAAAAGTACAGAGACGAATATAACGTTCGCAACAAAGACCATCCCATAAAAAAACCAACAACTTTACTGTTATTTTCTCACCCAAATCAAAGTGAAATGGCGATCAAGGTATAAAGGACAAAACAGAAAATTATGCATGGATAATTTTGTTAGCAAACAAAAGGTAAAGGAAAGGGTCCATTCATCTAGTCAAAGCATGTAAATCACCCAAAATGTGGGCAAGGTTTCTATAACCTATGACTAAAAAAAAAAGGTAGCAAAATTTTGCCCTGTCCATGAAGGAAAATCTGGCTCGCCCCGAATCTAATCCGAGAAATCTGACTGGCAGTGTGCATTAGCTAGGTATATTATATCTAATCCGAAGGGGGAGTCAGGTTTGGATCAAGGTTTAGTTTTCGAGTCAAACGACGAGGTCGAAAAAAAAGAAAAGACAGAAGAGATAGAACTAAAACTGTGACGTAACCATCCTTGACCAATAAATAGACGTCTGGCGTCTATCTTTCTCGGTTTTTTTTTGGGAGATACTTACATCTGATTTTCTAAGAACTGGGCCTTATGTCGTATTTATTTAGATCCACCCATCTATCCATCCATTCTTCCACCCTTCATTCCTTCCATGTGCTCATCGTTTCAACTTGGCGGTCATAAAATGACCTTATGCAGTTGCGAGCGCCGTAAAACGTCTACTAAAACAAACAAAATCGTTTTTACCCAGTTCTCTCTGCACCCCTCACTCTATCTTACACTATAATGACAGGAACCAAACTCAAAACGTATTGTCTGAGTCTTTTTCCACAATTCAACGCCTGCCATTTTAGCTATGAGGCTTCTACGTAGCTGTGAATATTCCCAGACCTGTGCTTGCCAATGCAGTCGGATTTGCCCACTAGTGTTATTTTATGCCACGCTTGGCGTAAAAATAATTTGATACCCTGGAATTACAAATTCTATCTGCACAGTACCTAGTTTTGAGAAATTTGGTGTTCAAACTTTTGAGTTTCACTTGTCAACGTTTTTCAAATGCAGTCATTTAAATATCTTGATAGTGACTCCGAATAATCTTACTATTTTGATAGAGCAGATAGAACAATTAAAAATTTGATTTCTGACATGATGGTCCTGGAAACTCAAAACGGCCAAAAGTGATTCATAGAATTTTGTCATTCTAAAGTAGCGACATGTTTGTGGGCGGTACGAAAATGTTACCCTCTTGTTTGTTTTGTTTTAGTAGAGGTTTTACGGCGCTCGCAACAGCATAAGGTCATATGAGCGCCTGAAGATTAGAGGTGTTACAAGAGAGTAACAAACATAAAAAAGAAGGAGGGGAGATAAGGACGATAGATTTGTACCCTCTTAGTTAAATAAAGGTGGCAAAAGTGTGCGCTGGCAGTACAAAAAAGAAAAGAAAAGAAAGAAAGCTTGACCAGCACTGCCTTGGACTTACTCGCTATTGAAGAAGAGGATGAAGGAGAACAGAATGATCGGACAGACCACGAAGATTGCTGGGAGGACGGTCACGAAAGGGAGCCACTTTGACACTGTTTGGTCTATCAGATGCGGGTAGCACTGTTCAGCGATCGTTGTATGCTTGCTCTGAGCTGAAGAATAAAATAAACGTAAGGTACACGTTTTACGGAGACCTCCATGGTTTGTTTGTTTGTATGTGTGTTTGTTTGTTTGAGTAAAGAGAAACATTTCGACACCATACTGGTTATTTAGTGCTGAGAAAATGGGAGACGGACTGGCAGACACAACAGAAGGAAAGTAAAGAAGTAGTGTTTACTATCTACCAGTCCAGTGGCGCCCTCCAACCACTTCGACACAAGTTAGATCGCTTAAAAGACAGGCTAAATTAGACCCAACCCGTTTAGAAAACTGTTCGCTATAATTATGATTGCATTTCTGATGCTCCGTAAAACAACTTCCTCAAGTGGGAATTAATCCAGCCACATTGACGTTCGGTCTCCTAGATGCAGGTACCACATTCATTGAGTGAAGTACTTTTTGCTTTTTAGAAAGTTTAAGCCTGCATATTTGTAGTGTGTGTGTGTGTATGTGTGTGTGTGTGTGTGTGTGTGTGTGTGTGTGTGTGTGTGCGCGTGTGCGTGTGCGTGTGTGTGTGCGTGTATGTGTGTGTGTGTGTGTGTGTGTGTGTGTGTGTGTGTGTGTTTTAGTAAACGTTCAACGCACTTGCAACACAATTAGGTCATATAAGTACCACAGATTTAGAGGTGCCACCAAAAAGTAACGAACACAAAATAAAAAGAGGGAGAGATAAGGACGAACGGTGCTTGAAAGGAAAGAAGAATTAAACCACACTAGAGCATCAGCAAAAAATACCAACTGTGTGTGTGTGTGTGTGTGTGTGTGTGTGTGTGTTTGTGTGTGTGTGTGTATTGTATAACTCACCAGAAGTGTTGCACTGACCAGTGATCACGTCACAGTCAACCCCTGGACCACACTCGTGAGAGCAGAGTCGGGCGCAGTTAAAGCCAAACCTCCCTTTGGCACACACTGGAAGGAGAAGGATACGTTCGATGAGTTTATTTGGTCGCTTTTAAGCACAAGGGGGCTATCCCGAAAAACGCTGTTTTGAATATATTGAAGGTAAAGTTTTTGCTCCATGTTCAGTTTCTTTAAATGACAAGGAGAGTTTTCTCTATAACCAAACAAATATACGCACCAAAGAAACCAAACTTCTCCTATAGGTAGGGCAGTGCCCACTTTTGGTGTCTGTCAAGATTTCTGGAAACCCCCGAAATCTGGGTTAGCCCGCTTGTCCTTAAAAGCGACCATTTGTACTCACTAGCAAATCGTTTTGTTTTTTTGAAAAAAAAATAGAGAAGGGAAAGGGCGGGTCGGGTGAAATAACATTAATGAAGACAGTCATTCCACCAATAAATGTTTCTACATGATTCGGGAATCAATGTCTTAAAGCACTTGACAGTAATTTCTTCACGCCATGCTCGTAAATCTATTGCAGGAGTTCCACCCAACACATACACACACACACACACACACACACACACACACACACACACACACACATACATACATACACACACATACACACACACACACACACACACACACACACCTGTGCAGAGACATACACTCGCACAGAAACACATATAATTCAGTCTGTTTATGCTTTAAAAAGTTAAAAAACCTCCTTCGGGTCTCTCCAAAGTCCGGACATTTTGTTAAGATGTGTCTAATGGTGAAATCAGTGAGGCATCCGACACAGAACGGTTTCCTCATCTCCCTGCGGAAGGTATTTATGTGCCAGGGAGGTGTGTCCAATACACAATCGAATAAGAATGAGTTCATCTCATCTGGAGAGGACAGAAGGCTTTCTTTCGTGTACCCAGTGTGGGCGTGATGTCGTATATTTGTTGTGTATTTGTTTGCTCCAATGTGTCTTCCACAGACCGGTGGTGTAGTTTTTTTTGTTTTCGTTCTTCGTTGATCCAAAACAGAAGGGGCAAGGATTCCTTTGCCAGGTGATCCACCTGCTCGTTTCCTCGGATGTCTGCATGGCTTGGGAGTCACGAGTGTACTATATTTTCCACTGTTCCATTAAAGTATTAAAATGTGTTTATTTCTCGTTGTAACTTAATTATTTTTGGATGCAGGAGTGGGTAATTTGTGAGTAAGGTGATGCAAAATAGGTAATCAGACAGTATAAGGAAAGATGTTTTAGGAGAGTTATCTGCGGAGTCAAATTCTATGTCAAAGTCAGTGGCCTTCGCAAAGAAAATGGAGGCTTCGGGATGGAGTCTCCTCTGGTGTGTACTGTTTGTGGATAGGGCGGTGGCGCCCACAGCTGAGCCCTATTTAGAGTCATCTGTGAAGAAAAGCTCTGGTTCGGGGTAATTTTTAAATAGTTATTTTTTGTATGCAGCTGTAAATGTTTTGGTGTTTGTATTTGCTTTGATGTGTGTGGTGAGTTGTAAGTCTACTTTTGCCTTGATGAGGTGCTAAGGAGGGAGGCCAGGGAAAAGAAATTGTTCAATGTCTTTTTTGAAAAAGTCTAAGTTTTTGAGGTCATCAAGGACTCTGAGGCCGAAAGGTTTGATGAATTTGGTGTTTCTTCTTAATTTGTTTATGGTGTCTGTGGGCGTTCCAAGGATACAGCCATGTGCTTGCTTTTCTGGTGTTTAACTAACTCTGTTTGATTGCGTATTGTGGTGAGAGTTCTATTCATCTGAATGTTAGTGATGGTACGTTTGCCTCGGCCTGGAGGCTCTCCACTGGAGGAGTGCGGAAAGCCCCCCAGGGCGAAGCGGATCCCTTGGTTTTGTCCTGGGTCTAGCATGTTTAGGACGTAGGGTTTTGTCGATCCAAAGGCTGGACAGTTGTAGTCAAGCCTGGCTCGGACAGGGGAGCAGTAAATGTGGAGAAGGTGTTTTGAGTCCCCTCCCAACTATGGATGAGACAGATTTTAAAAAAAGCGTATATGGATTTCTGGCACCTCACTCGAAGGTCTTTTTTGTGTAGAACGAAAGTAAGTTTTTTTTGGTCAAATATAATTCTGAGGAAACGAGCCTGGTCCTGGATGGGAATCTTTTCCCCATATCGTGTCAAATCTGCCTGATCGGCAGATGTGTTTGTTTGTTTTTAGTAAGGTTTTATGGCGCTCTCAACTGCATAAGGTCATATGAGCGCCAAGGGGTCAACAGAGAAGTCCAAACAGGGAATCAGGCTTACTCTGCTTACCTCTCTAGCCTAAACAGCACAAATCTGCTTCGACTATCAAGGCACCCCGGAAATAGCAGTTCACAAGAGAGTAACAAACGTACAAAAGAAGTAGAGGACAAAATAACGAGGAAATAAAAAGCAGCAGTTTCCCGTATGTTGTTTTATGCACAGTATGAGCAAGGAATTGATAAATCAGCCCATTTACAATTCTACTGTGCATAAGAGCACGTTAATATCTCCCCTTTAGGAATGGCATAGAGAAAACTTCAGTCAGGGGTGCAGAAGTGTACTGCAACCATCTGTATCTGGGAAAACTTGAAACTATTTTTGTTTGCCCACTTTTTAAGGTTGTAAACTACAGCTGCGTCTGCAGCTGCCTTTCCATAGATTTTAGTTGAGGATTTTTGGAAAGGCAGCATATATGTAATGGGCTGTCGATGTTATTTTGGAGAGTTTGAACGATGGAA
>NW_004797880.1:202059-265328 GCF_000002075.1 Aplysia californica | reverse complement strand
TCTCTCTCTCTCTCTCTAATATGTATATATATCTATATGATATCTACCTTGACACTCTCCGTCAGCGCTGAGGTGGTATCCGTACTTGCACTCCCCGCACCTATCGCCAAAGTCCCGGTCACAGCCTTTGCAAAGGCCGGTGATGTTGACGGTGCACTGTTTGTCGCAGTTGTAGCCGTGCTTGTGTGGATCCTTACACGCTGTCACAGACACACAAACACACACTAAACACACGACGTTGGAGGATGAGAAACACACACACACACACACACACACACACACACACACACACACACACACACCACAGACACACACACACATACACACCACAGACACACACACACATACACACACACACACACACCACAGACACACACGCACATACACACACAGTATAGTTTATATCCCCACAGTACAACTTACTGAAGTAATAAAATGGTGAAGCCGTCTACAATGGCCCTTAATACGTTTCACTTTTCAACAACAAAACAAAACCAAAAAAAATAAAAGAAAAATTCTACACCTGAAAGGAACAGAAAGTCTTTGGATCTACATTTTCAGTCAGTAAGGACAAAAAACGTGACAACGTAAAATTTTTCCACGTCGTAGTCTTAACACAATATGTTACAACCACGGACATGAGAGAGATGAAGCTCACTTGGTACGAGCTTGGAAGGATAGCCCAGGACAGAGATAAATGGAAGAAGCTTTATGTGGCCCGCGCCCTGCCAAAGGTGAAAGTCATTGCTGACCTTCAAACAGGAGGAGAGCAGGTTCTGAACTCACCATGCCTTTTTTTGACGTAAGAACTGATGCACCTTCCCGTCTTCGCGTTACACGCTTCACCCTTGCAGCTATCACCACAGTCCTTTGGTGGACAGAAGAAGAAAAACGTTCGGGCGAGGGGGGTAGAAGTTTTTTTTTTGGGGGGGGGAGGGGGTTTGGCCAGTGGAGGCGGAAGCGGGGAGTGGGGAGGGGGAGGGGGTTCGTTCGAATTTAAAAAATGGGTTTAACACCCTACTGCGTAAGGCTAGGTTATTTTGAAAGTGGACAACTTTGGCTATTGGTAAGAGTAAAGAACAAAGACTTGATGGTAAATTCACTCTCCATGACTCCAAGATGTACAATTTCCCAAAGGAGAAAGTGGATGTTTTTGTAATATTTTCCGCCATCATCCAAAACAATTTAGGATCCCATAATAATTTGGGGTATTTCGACCATGCCTTTCAAGGCGAACCCAAATCTGTCATATAGAGATTTTTTCGGTTTTTTTTTTTGGTAATTGTTTTTTTCGGCGCTCGCAACTGCATAAGGTCACATGAGCGCGCGGGACCCATTAAACATTTTCAGTTGGTAGGAAATTTTGAATTTTGCCCAGATCATTTATAAACTCATTAACCTAAAAGTGTAAATGTCTAGCACACAATACACGCACTAGGCTAACGACGCCACCCACAACCCCACCTCACTCTCCCAGCTATGTGTCCTGTTGCCTAACCACTAAACAACCTATGCCGGTACGACCCACACTTTCACGATTGCGAGTCCGGTAGTCTAACCACTAGACTATCGACGCCACCCACAATGTCATGTTTATGACAATGACAATCTTTCTTCATCTCGCAGGGAGAAATTTGTCTTGGTCGTTTACAATGGCAGTGGATGTTACAAAGGTTAGGTGCACTCACACCTACACACAACAAGAGAGGGTATTAGTAAAATATATGTCTTACGTGCAGAAAAAGAAACAACATGCTCCATAAAACATTATCTCCCCCTCTGTCTGTCTGTCTGTCTGTCTGTCTGTCTGTCTGTCTGTCTGTCTGTCTGTCTGTCTGTCTGTCTGTCTGTCTGTCACTCTCTCTCTCTCTCTCTCTCTCTCTCTCTCTCTCTCTCTCTCTCTTTCTCTCTCTCTCTCTCACTCTCTTTTGATTCTAGTAGTCTAACCTCTAGACAGCCAAGGCCACCCTAAAAGTGAATACAAGTTCTTAGAAATGTTGAACCTTAATGACATACGTTGCTGCTCTAATTTGTTGTTTGCATTTCTTGTTTTGTTTTGTTTGTCGTTTTTTTTTCTCACCTGAGAACAACGACTTCCGTATTTCCCAACAGGGCATAAAGTGTCGTTGCAGCTGGGGCCCATCCAGCCGTCCTCACATCCCGCCGCACAATGTCCACTGTCAAGGTCACACTGCTCGCCGTATTTACAAGCACAGATGTATTGACAGTCGGGCCCGAAGAGACCAGTGGAGCAGATCGTCTCTGTACATGATCTACCCAGCCACTTGCCTGAAGAAACCAGAGAGAGCTGTTGTTGTTGATGATGTTGATGCAGGTGCAGCTGTTGTTGTTGTTGTTGTTGTTGTTGTTGTTGTTGTTGTTGTTGTTGTTGTTTTTGTTGTCTTTTGTTGGAATGTTGTTGTAAGACAACTATTATTGTCATTATGGTTGTTGGTGTCTTTGTCGATGTTGCTGATGTTGTTGTAGTTGTTGTTGGTGGTGGTTTTATTATTGGTATTATAGTCGTCAATGTTGTTGCTGTTGGTGGTGTTATTATTGATGTTATTGCTATTGTTGCTGATGCTGTTGTTGACGTCAATGTCGTTGTTGTTGGTGGTGGTGTTATTATTAGTGTTATTGCTATTGTTGCTGATGCTGTTGTTGACGTCAATGTCGTTTTTGTCAAACTATTTTATAGTTATGTTGTTAGTGGGTTATTCTTTCTGATGTTGCTGTTCATGTTCGCTTCTTTGTTGTCGTATTGAAGTGCTTGTGTTGTTGCTTATGAGGTCTCAGCTTAAAAAAAAAAAAATTGTTGATAATGCTGAGGTCTTTTTGGTTGCTTTTCTGGTGGTAGTTGTTGTAGTCGGGGCTGTTGATGCCGTGTTTGTTTTTGCTGGCGCTCTTTGTGTTCATTGAAAGTGCGGTCATGCAGAAGTTCAAGGCAATGAACGTGCTGAAAATGTATCCCGCCAGGCTGAGATTGGCGGCACCATGCAATATTAGGTCCACCAACTGTCATGGCAGCATTGACAGCATGGTTCAATGGAAAGACTGAGGGAAGATGGTGTCTCTAAAAGATCGGGGAGAGACAGCAACCTGCGTAGAAAAGCCAGAAGAATATCCAACCAGCTGATAACTGGCACGATCAGCAAGCACAGATTCGAAAGTTAAGAGGTTCGGAAGTTTTAGGCTGCCAAAGTGACAGACTTTCACAAATATAATATGTATAGGTTATTAAACACCACCCTGTCCATATATTTCAGTGCAATCTTGTAGGTTTCCTCCAGGGACCGCCGAGACGCCCCCACGTAAGTCTCGAAAAGTATTCTCCCGTCTGATGAACTGCGCATGTCTTGCCCTTGAGGTTCAGCGTCCCAGAGTGGGCATGCGTAGCCCCCGTTCGTTTACGGGGGGACATTACTGTCACTCCTCTTTGCACAAAACTTGTAAAGGACATGAGACATTGATTTCGGTCGGTCAACGTAATATTTTTCAGGGAAGGCGTGCATGTAATCACGCAGCAATGTCAAAAAAAATAATAATAAATAGCATTTGTATAGCGCATATCCCCGCTCAACAGCAGGCTCTATGCGCTTTACACTATATTATTACCCCAGCAGACCATAGAACATTCCGAAACATTCTCAGCTTCCCGGGAAGCATACAGTGCAAGCAGCCGATTAAGCGCTCAAACACTAACAAACTGACAAGATCTTTCGCTGTCTATAGCCGGGTACCCATTCCCACCTGGGTGAAGTGAGGAAAATTCGTGTAAAGTGCCTTTCCCAAGGACACAACGACGGGCCCCTGACGGGATTCGAACCCACGACCTTACGGTTGCGATTCCGAGAGCCTAACCACTAGGCCACCGACGCCATGATTGTTTGTGGGGGCTATCTTCAGGAATAAATGGAATGTTTAGCCTATTAAACGTGTAAGGTGAATCTCAACAATGACATTTAAAGAAAAAACACTGCCATTTTCTTGCTATTTCTTAGACTTAGTCCTTGAAGCAGTTGCTGGTGAACTTGCTTTTGACGTCTTCGAAGTTGCTGTTATTGCTAGTCTAGTGAGGTAATTGCTTTTGTTGCTATGATTCTTGTGGCTCATTGTTCTTTTCTCTGCTGCAGGTTTTTCTACGGCCCCGTCGACACAATTAGGCCTAAGACCAATTTTCAAAGAGGCACTGAACCTATCTGTCAGAGTCACCTTCGTTATATGTTTGATAAGAGAGAAGAAGAAAGCCGCACGAGATCAACAAGAAAAAAGGAGTGAATCCAAATCAAATTTTACAGCAGGACACCTCGACAAGAGTTACTTAAAAAACCCCCAACAACCTGAAACAATAAAACACGTCCTCGGTCAACACCACCAACAGTTTCAACACACAGAACAACAACGACAGACAACACTGCCTACCTCAAGAAAAGGACTTACCTGAATATCTCCTGAAAGGCATCTGCAGACATTTAAAATAAAATAAATAGTAGCAGCAGCACCAACACCAGTATCACCAACAGTACCACCACCACTACCACTACCAACAGCAACAGTAATCACATAAGCAAATCTACAACAAGCATTATAAAAAAATAATACTAAAGGCATGCCAACAAAAACAATAACAATGATATTTACACCAAAAAACCTCAGCAACAACATCACCAGCTACGACTGCAGCAAAAAAACTGATAACGACAAGAACAATAACACCACCACCACCACCACCACCAACAACAACAACAACAAAAAACAGCAACAAAACTACCAGTCAACACCACCGACAGTTTCGACAAATAAAACAACAACGACAGACAACACGCCTACCTCAAGCAAAGCCCTTACCCGAACATCCCTTGAACGGCATCTGCAGACAGTGGCCTTGCTCCTGGGCGCACTTCACGGGATCTGCACAGTGGCACGTCTTCTCACAGTCTCTGCCGTACCGTCGGACCGGACAGTCGCTTTCCGCGCAGAACCGACCCCCAGCCCCGGGCCAGCAAGACCAACACCCTCCCCATCTGTCGCACCAAGTGTCCCCTCGACACACGCAACCCGTCGACATCAATTTGTGTAAGACGGTATACCTGAAATACCCGCGAGCGTAAATTGTCTGGTTGCAGGAATGACCATTTGGCCCGTTTTTCCAGCCAAAAGCGCAGTTACCCTGACATTGTCCGGTTATCGCGTCACAACCTAAAGGACAGTTACAGATTTTCTCACATTTTGGTGGATTCCACCTGAAAAAAAAAAAAGAATAAAAAGAAGGATGTAAGTAAAAAGAATGTGAATGCACAAATCATCGAGAGTCCGCAGCGTCAACCTGAAATGACCATTTTTTTTTGCCCGACGCACCATAAGCAGTTGTCCAACAACATCAAATCCATAGCTAAGAAAAAGGAACGACCCAACCAAAAAGCACAAAAACAAAAACGAAAATCAACCCGCCCCCTCCCTAAAAAACAACAACAATCCCCAAAGAAAAACAAACCAAACAAAACAAGTCCTGACGTCGAATAAAGGTTTTGATTTTTGAAACGTGAGATTGCAGGCTGTATAAAATCCCCCTCTTTTGTGTCAAATTCTTTAAAAAAATTATGTTTCTTCCCGTCTTTCTGATCCACCATTGTCTTTGAGCATCCGTGTCTCTGTCTACTTTTTTCTTTCTATTTTGAGTCTTCTCTCAATGTCAAAACAAAACATGCGAGGAAACGAACCTCGGTCTCCCACGTGTGTGACAGGAGGAGGTGATTATTATCATCCCGATTCTGGAAAATCTTATTGAGGCGAAGCAATGAAAATAATATTTATTTTTTATATCCTAACATATACAATGCTCAAGTCTCCATCAATATTTTGTTTTTTCGTATCCTGCGTACAACAACAACGATGATGATGATGATGATGATGAAGATGATGATGATGATCCTCTTATTACGAAAATAACATTAGAAAGTTGACTTTTACTCACCGATCTTTGTACCTGCATGGATACATCATGCAGTCTTTGTCCTCTCTGAGTTTCACACATGGCAGATCACATCTTTTATTCATACACAACGGCATCTCTTGCCCAGGACACATACACAGCGTGCACTTGGTATGTCGGAATGCTCTCTCAAACAGAGACAGTTCACACAGCGCTCGTACGGAGCTGGGCTCCCAGCTGTGGCATTTGCCAGTTCGTGCCAGCCCCTTGCTCATGAATGTGCATTTATGGTCAGATATTATCCTCGGCTCTCCATGCCCCCACTGTAATCGCGTCTGAAATACCAACTCTTCACCTGAGTACCAGACTGCGACATTGTTTTTCCCGAAAGCCAAGCCGCCTATAATGAACGTGTCAGATATGTTTTTCATCCACCTGGTTCTAACACTTGGATTCATTGACCTAGTGCTGAACTCCGCAAGTCGGCCTCCGAGCGCAACGCACCGGTCATGGGCGTCCCAAAAAGAAGTGACGTAGCCAGTCTTCGCGAAGTAGACCCGCCCTTCTGATTGCCTGCATTCTCTTGCCCAGAGAGGGGGAATTGATAGCGAGGCGAGGGTAATGACGACCATTAGGAACGCCCGAGCCATGTCTCATGCAGCCGTTAGAGACTTCGACCAGTGGAGCTTCGAGAAAGAAAATCTGTAACTTACTCAGTCTTTTTCGTTGTGTTGAACGAGAATCTACTTTCTTGCTTTTCAGGTGTCTGTGGATGAGAATAACACTTGAAAAAATGTCGTTTTTTGATCGAGTTCAACGTTTACGGCCTTGCTAAGTCATTTTCTATTTCTCCAGAGACACACGGCTGACTACTGTATTGGTTTAGAACCCGTTTCAACACGATCAGGTTATCTCAAAATCCGGGAATCGCCTATCGGACAGACCCAAGTAGATGGAAAGCCTTAAAATCCCCCCTAACAACGTCCCCTTGGGTACTGGAACAAGGATCAGTTGCACCACAGCTCAGCGTGTCATCAACTGAGCTAATGGTGTTTTCTTATTCAGAACCGAGGGTGCCAGAACTAACATCATTCATATTATTTATGTGAATGTTTTTACGTCATTCATCGACACAAGTTTGCTCAAATTTTGAAAGTAGACTTTAACCATCCCTGTACTGTCAGATTGCAAAGCCAACCCGGGCTGAGAGGAATATAACTTCCCAGCAGATGGAACGATAAAAGTTCTCCCCACTCGGGAATCCATACCGGGTCTTCTGTGTGCAACGGTGAAACGCCTAACTGCTGCACCACACACGCCAGTAACTATTCAAGAGAGAGGGTTTTGGGCAAAAATGGGGGGGGGGGGGTTGGTGGTGGAGGAAGTTTTTCCTTTAGTAAGAGTTTTACGGCGCTCAAAACTGCATACGCTCATATGAGCGCACGAAACAGGTTGGTTGCATTCACAATAGTTCGTTGGACGGTTTGATTTTTGCCAATATTTCTGTTAAAACGTTAAAATGTAAAAAATATCGTGGTACAAGAACTTCCTGTTTTTTTATAACTTCTAAAATTTTAACAACGTTATTGACAAGTTATCGTAAATGCCAATGGATTTTAAAAAATCAGGAATTCTACAGGGATCAACGACAGAGAACAGATCTTGCATTTAAAAATTTTTAAAATACTTCCCTGGGGTCTCTCCTAAGTCTGAACATTTTGTTAAGATGTGTCTAATGGTAAAATCTGTGTCGCATCCGACACAAAACGATTTTTCATCTCCCTGAAGGAGGAAAATCTATTTGTATGTCAGGGAAGTGTGTCCGATGCGTAATAGAGTAAAAATGACTTCGTATTTTCTGGAGAGGCCCAAAGGTTTTCGTGGACCCAGTTTGGGCATGATGTTGTGGAGTTTGTTGTTAATTTGTTTGCCCCAAGGTGTCTCCCACAGACTGTAGGTGTAGTTTTCGACTTTATTTTTAAAGTCAGTCTGTGGGAGAGTGTTTGTCGTTGATCCCAACAAAAGGGACAAGGATTCCTTTGTTAGAAGAATCACCTGTTTCTTTCCTCTGATGCCCACTGTCATTGACATGGCATTTGACTCCGCGGATAACTCTCCTTAAACATATTTCCTTATGTTTGACTACTTATTTTGCACCCCCTCACTCACAAATAACCCACCAATGCATCCAAAAACAATCGAGTTACAACGTAAAATACACACTTTAATTAATACTTTATTGGAACAGGGAAACATATAGTACTCGCATGGCTCTCAAGCCGGGTAGGCATCCGAGGAAACGAGCAGGTGCATCTCCTGACAAAGGAATCCTTGTCCCTTCTGTCGGCTACCATGCAAACACGATGTTTTTCCCGATTTCAGTCAAAGCGTGTATTTTTGTTGTTGTAACTAACTATTTTTGGGTGTAAGAGTGTCTAGTTTGTAAGTGAGGTAATGCAAGACAGAGAGTCAGAAAGGATAAAGAAAGATTTGTTAGGAGAATTTTCGACGGAGTCCAATGCCAAGTCAGTCAATGGCAGTGACCACAGCAGAGAAAGTAGAGGCTTTGGGATGGAGTCTCCTCTAGCGTGTGCTGTCAGAAGACAGGGAGGCGCGCCCACAGCTGAGTCCGATTTAGAGCCATCTGTGAAGATTAGCCTCCCACCTGGGTATTTTTCAATACTTGTTTTGTATTCTGCTTTTTTATGTACATGTTTTTTTATGCTTGATTTGTTTTGTGCGGTGAGCTGTAAGTCTACTTGGTGAGGTGCCACGGAGGGAGGTCGGGGAAAAGAAATTGTACGATGTCTTGTTAGGAAAAGTGTATGTTTTTGAGGTCTTCAAGGACTCTGAGGCCGAAAGGTTTATGAGTTTTTTTGTTGTTTTTGAATTTGTTTATGGTGTCTGGGTCTGTTCTGAAGATGCAGTCGTGTGCTGGATTCTTTCGTTTTGAGCTCTGTTTAACTACGTATTGTAGTGAGAGTTGCGTGCGTCTGAGTTGAAGGATGGTATGTTTGCCTCAGCCTGAAGGCTCTCCACTTGAAAAGTGCGTACAGCCCCCAGGTCGATTCGAAGTCCTTGGATGTTGTACTGTAGAACCAGAATTATATTCAGACAGAACAGTCAAGGATATTACATATAACAAATCCTATAGGCATAGTGCACCCTATTACAAGAAGTTTGATTAGTCTAGTAAAAATGCGCAGAGATTGTAACAGCAAGAGCCCTCTCACCTACCAAGTTAGAATTGATTAATTCTCGATTATCCACTCCACCCCCTCTCCTCCGAATGTCAGAAAGTGTAACTAAATCAAAAATGCAAAACTGTTGTTAATGAACAGCATGCCGACATAACAAAGCATTTTTCGTTTATAATTTTATTCAAGAACTAAGAAAGAAAGAGAAGTTATGCAACGACACTTACTATTCACAATTGATCTATGGTATTTTCCTTCTGGGGTCAAGGTGGCGCTAAACCGAAAAGGACAAAAAAGTTGATATCCCCTGTTGAGAATTTTGCAAATTGAATTTCAAAGGCTGTGATTACTGTAATATTCTTAGGAGCTCTAAATTGCTTTGACCGTGAACATTTCGAGCAATCAAATCCGGAAGTTGAATTATCGAAATAGTGTCCTTGACCTAGGCTTACTTTTATTATTGTTCTTGGAGACGCAATATGTTTTTTCGGTGTCGTAGAACGCAATATAGGACTAGGCCCTAATATTATAGGCCTAGATCTTTGGATTGCTTTTATTCTCATAGTTAACGTCATCATTTCATAGGATAGATATCGAGATCTGTTGAGTATTGATTATGAAACAACAAGCCTTCCATGATCTGTTGTTACAGTGCTCTTAGAGTGCACTATACAGTGCGTAAAAAAAGAGAGGGAAAAAAACACAAAAGACAGTAAAATCCAGCTGAACTCTCGATACGGAACTAACTTGACCTGCTACACACATCAGAGAACTCCACTCTCTGTGGGGTCAGAATGTTGGTTTTATGACGCCATGTGAGATGGAATTTAAAAAGTAGCCTAGTTTTTGAATGAGTAGCTATTTAAAAAACTGGGGTCTGAAATGAACTTTTACCGAAAACACACTCGTGAAGACATTTGGTTGAAACTGACGGCTCATAGTACAGGAATGTTTTATTGATTTCCTCAAAGAGATATTTCCTGCGATTAGGTAAATCCATACACGAACACGCACTCGTTATCTCTCTCTCTCTATCTCTCTCTCTCTCTCTCTCTCTCTCTCTCTCTCTTTTTTCTATCTATCTATCTATCTATCTATCTATCTATCTATCTATCTATCTATCTATCTATCTATCTATCTATCTATCTATCTATCTATCTATCTATCTATCTATCTATCTATCTATCTATCTATCTATCTATCTATCGGTGGTCCAGTGTCCCCTGAGGGCCTGTCGATTGATGTCCCGGGAGCTGTGATCCATCACGTATAAGGATGGGGGAGAGAAACACAAGAAGAATACGATCGAGAGTTACTAAACATCCTACAAATGATGGTATCTTATTTTTACATTATACCACGCTTAAGGTCAGTGGGGTGTGTCCTTGAAGAAGACACGACAACCGCAGCTAAAAAATGTGGTTGGTTGCTGCGCGCCTTGGAGTGGTTTGCAACTTTCTTCTTATCAAACATCTCTTGTCCTTATCTCTCCTCCTTCTTTTTTGTGTTTGTATCTCCCTTGTAACACCTTTATAATCTTCAGCACTTATATGATCTAATAGTGGGGCAAGTGCTGTAAAACTTTTACTATAATTAAAATAAGCTCCAAAAAGGGGAATACTTGATGGTGAAAGCAGGAGCGGATTTGTAAAATTGCATTGTGTGTATAAATGTTGTATTGTGTACATGGTGAGTATGATAAAATTTCATTCTACGTATGTAGGCATGGATGTGATCGATCTTCTTCTTCTTCTTTATCGCATCACACTTGAAGTCCAGTATATGTCATATATTGGGCTGTATTCATATTATATACTACATATTACTCTATGTAGACATGAATGTATGGATACAAGTTTGTATCTATTCATGTACATAAGAGAAATCTGTGATCGCGGCAGGAGACTCACTTTTCCGCTAACAAGCTCTAAAAAATGAATGCTTTAGTATACTGCTTTTGCCCATCACCCATCTGTTCAAGTTCTTTACGTACAGTTTCTTCAGTAAATCTCTGACTCTTTCCCTAGTGAGAGCAAGATGTTCGGAAGAAGTCGGAAAAGGTAAGCTTTTCTTATAAATTACTAGCTGGCCCCCCCCCCCCCCCCTTTCGATGAAAAGAATGATCGGTGCTTTAATATCAACTAAAAGTACTCTACTGGAACGGGACAATACATTTTGAGAGATGCAAAAAATTATAAGATCTAGATCTATACTCGCAAAACAAAATGCGCCTCGCGAAATATCACTTCCGGATTTTCTAAAATTACAGAGATAGAAGCGTCGGCCTACAAAAGCGATCGGCGAAATTAAATTTTTTTAGCATTCTGCAGCAAAACTGTCTCAAAACTGAAAAAAAACCCCAAGGGCGCCTTGCTCTGGAGAATATTTCAAAGAATCTTTAGGCGAAAACCGCATGTCGATCGATGCAGCCAATAAAAAGCCTTTTGAATAGCAAAATTCGGCCACCACAAATAGATAATAGATTTGATGCATTCTCTTTTCTTACAGTTATGAAAAGGCTCCTAAAACATAACTTTGTTGCCTCTAGTTTATTTAGATTAATTAGAAACAGCCATTTCTTGGAACAAAATTTTCATACGCTTCTTTTGAATTTTATATCCTTTTAGGTGTTGTTTTCGTGTTCCTATGCAAAACAAGCCCTTACAGGATTTGAGAGAGCAACTTTTATTGTAACACAAAATATGAAGTTTTTGTTTTTAAAAAGCTTAACAGCAGATTTTAAACCGGAAGCCTCACGATTTGAACTGTGGGAGGCGTGCAGTGGTCATATTATGGACTGATTTTATATGTTATGGATATGAATATTCAATTTATGGTTAGGACAGGGATAAGATTAATTATGACTAAAACATGAATGTGATGGATGAGAATAATTATGTCTCAGACATGGATGTAATGGACCTTCTTCTTCTTCTTCTCGATCACATCACACTTGAAGTCCGGTATCTGTCATAATATATTGGGCCGTCCTGCTCAGTTCATCAGTCGGCCCGTATAGCTTCTCTTGTAGTGTCAAAGGGGTTGGCCACGTTTCCTTTCTCAGGGCCCAATGTGTCTCGGAGTGCTGAAGGGTGTGTTCCACAGTTTGATGTGACGGACGAGAACAGCACTACCTTTCAGACATGGATGTCATGCTGCCGTCGTAAGGGAAAACGACGAAAGGTCAAAATTTTTATTAAAAATTTTTTAAAATATACTTCATAGAGTATTTAATTCTGCATCTGATGGTGTAACATTTTTTGTCATATCCCAATCCGTTGTTGCGTAATTGAGAGTTCGTCGTTTTCCCTTACGCTGGCGAGCTCCGAGCCAGAGCTCAGTGTAAGGGAGAACGACGAATGGTTCGGCGTTGTCCCCTGGTCTCTGCTGTTGGGCAAATTCGGCATGGGCGACGAATGACAATTGGTCACTGTTGCGTCTGTACAAACATACTAGTTTTTTTTTGCAAACAAATACACCACCACCACCTCCCCCAGAGTACCTTCGACCAGGTTTATAAGAATGTATCACTTAGTGTGTCTTTCTCTTCACGTATTAGGCCTATGCATGGTGATGGTGTGAATTGACAAGAGCAGGTGGGAGAGAGGGGAAAACGGATGGGAACAGAGGGGAAGGGGTGGGGATGGGAGGGTCAAAAAGTATTTAGAATGAAATTTATTAGCACTACATATTAGTGTCCTCCAGATGTTCACAGACTAACGTCATGATAGTTTGCTGTCCAGTCATTTGACATCCCAAATCCCAACGATGGTTATAGTGCCGCAATTGGTCTAGCGCGTGTCACTGGTCGACATCACTATAGAATTAGCAAGCAATTAATGACACTGGGTTATGAGAGTAAATTTCTTTGTCAAACTTAAAAAGTGGACGCATTGTGGCGACACTTAGTCTTGCTTTAAGATTTTTTAATGACTTGATGGACGTTACGATCGAATATAATAATGTCTTGCAGATTCAAACTGTCCTTGTAGATCTCATCTTTGTGGTATGTTTTCCGATCCGATCAACTGAATCCTTTATTAAATACAAAGCGTCGCATTACCTCTCCCGAAAGCGTTTGCGATACAGTCTTGTCTTGTCAGATTGTTACATTTCTTACGTGAAAGTTTGACTTTGCAATAATCTGATCGTATTGTTGACATTGTAACATTGTTGATCCCTTTGGTCGTGCAGAGAAAATTTTGCAATTAGCGAAAATAAAAGTAAAACTCGCTTCTGAAGAGAATTTTTTTCTCCGAATGAGACAGTTTTAAATCAAGCTGTTGAAAATGTGTGCTCATCTAATTTGTCCACTGACTGTGTAGTATTTAGCCAAGCGAGGAAGGGAAACGAAGGACGTTTACCGAGTTACAATTGGGATATGACAAACACCTAACTTTATACGTATAATAGCTAGTTTGTATACGTCTTATTTTTATTTGTAGTAACCAGTACACAGTGATTACTGTCAATAACGCGTCACAACTGACCATCGCCTATTCCCATAAACGTTCACAAGTGTAAAGGAGAACGACGAACCGTACCATTCGTCGTTTTCGCTTACATCGCAAGGCTCACCCGCGGGCGCGCAGTGTAAGGGAGAACGACGAATGTCGAATAACTTCGCTACTTTTTAACCTAAACCATTCAAACTTTAGAAACTGCTTTATGAACTCCTCAATCAGATATCTGGTGAATTACAGCTTAAAGGAGTGAAAAATAGAAGAGTTATAAAGTGAAAACTGTTTTTGTCTCTCCTGAAAAATTTGCCTCGGATCGTTACCTGCGCAGGACCATTCGTCGTTTTCCCTTACGATGGCAGCATGGATCGGAAAAGTTATATCTTTGACATGGAGGTGATGGATAAGAATAATAAACTTTACAACATTCAGTGCGGGTAGAAAAGTTTTGGGAATTTGTTGGAAAGTGAAATTACAAACTCGTATTTAAATCACAATCTGTCTAAACAACCCACTTAAAACAAACAAACTTATTGAGGTGATTTCATAACAACAACAACAATAATAATAAAGATAATAATAATAATAATGATAATAATACTAATAATACTAATAAAAACAAAAAACAACAACAACAACAACAACCACAACAATAATAATAATAATAATAATAACAACAACAACAACAACAACAACAATAATAATAATAATACTAATAATAATAATGATAATAATAATAATGATAATGATGAAAATAATAATGATAATAATATAATAATGATAATGAAAATAATAATAGTAATAATAATAATAATAATAATAATAATAATAATAATATCGTTTGTATAATAATAATAATAATAATAATAATAATAATAATAATAATAATAATAATAATAATAATAACAGATAGCATTTGTATAGCGCATATCCCAGCTCAACAGCCGGCTCTATGCGCTTTACACTATATTATTACCCCAGCAGACCATAGAACACTCGAAATGTTCTCAGCTTCCCGTGAAGCATACAGTGCAAGCAGCTGATTAAGCGCTCAAACACTTACAAACTGACAAGATCTTTCGCTGTCTATAGCCGGGTACCCATTCCCACCTGGGTGAAGTGAGGAAAATTCGTTTAAAGTGCCTTTCCCAAGGACACAACGTCGGGCCCCTGACGGGATTCGAACCCACGACCTTACGGGTGCGAGTCCGAGAGCCTAACCACTAGGCCACCGACGCCACTTATAGCACTTATCCCCGCTCGTCAGTAATCTTTATACCTTTTACAATACATCATTACCCCAGTAGACCTTAGAGCATTCAGAAACACGACTACCTGCCCAGGAAACAAACCGTGCAGGCAGCTGATTCAGCTCTTACATACTTACAAACTGAAATGATCTTTCGCTGTCTATAGCTGGGTACCCTTTCTGGCCTGGGTGAAGCAAGACAAATTCTCGAAAGAAAAGTTTTTGTATAGTGTTTTTCCCAAGGATACAACGTCGGGCCCCTTGTGTGGTACAAACTCACAACCCTATTGTTGCAATATCGTCAGCCTAACCACTACGCCACCGACACCACGGAAAGGAACCTCCTAAGCAGATGGACTTTTAAAAACCACCAGGTTCATTGGAGCCTGCGAAACGACGAAAACGCACCTCTACGCGTCATTTCGGAATGGTGTGCAAAAAGCCGCACCGTTGTGGTGCGGTGAGAATCTATTTTTTGAGGTCAGAAAGTACGGAAGTTCAATTTTTCAACTTATTCTTGATGACGAAGAAACCCTTCCTTTTGCATTTATTTTGTCAGTAAAAAGAGCGCTTATCATAATGTGCTAATTGCGGCTGTCCATTTACAAAATTTGCTTTCTGGAACAAGTACCAGCGGGGTCTTCGATGTTTTCATTCTTTTTCTAAGCTTACACAAACAAGAGCAAGAGTGGGTAAGTGCAAATCAATTAGATATTAGATTTATCGATGACGACAGTTGTAAAGTTATTGTGTTAATTTGGAGAAAAAAAAGTCTCAGAGCTCTTGGCGTGTGTAGATCTAATCTAATCGGGGTGGAGGTAGGAGGGGCATGATTAGGGGTAGGGGTAATGATAGGTCTTTTTTGTTTTGTTTGTTGAGGGTTATAGGTGGGGGTGGGATGGAGTAGGCTTAAGGTTAGGCCTCTTCTTTATTGAGGTTGTGAAGGGTTGGGGTTTGGGGTAGGTGTAGGGTTTGCGGTAGAGTTAGGGTTAGGATGGTAGGGGTGGGGTTAGGGTTTGGGGTAGGGTTTGGGGTAGGGGTAGGTCTCTCCTTTATTTTGTTTGTTGAGGATTATTAGGAAGGGTAGGGTTGGGGTAGGGGTAGGGGTAGGAACTAGGGGTTGGGGTTAGTGTTGGGGTAGGGGTGGAGGTAGGCTTGTGTTTGTTGAGGGTTAGGGGTAGGGGTATGGGTAGGTGTTTGTTGAGGGGGGGTGAAGGTGGGGGTAGGGATAGGGTTAGGGGTTGGGTCAGGGTACGGGTTAGGACTCTTCTTTATTATATTTATTGAGGTGGTGGCTCGTTGCAGAGGGTAGGTTTTCTTTTCTCATAGGGTAATTGGTGGGGGGGGTTCCCCCCCCCCCTGATCAGAAGCAGCACTTCTTGCCTACTTGATTAAGGTAAGTTTTAGGGTTAGGTTTTTTTTCTTTTCATTTTCTTCTTCCGTTCAAAACACGTGCGAAATGAAATCGTTATTTGTATAATTTTTCGATTCATCCCTTACCGCGACACGGGCGTACGAAAAGCACGAAATACAAGTACACCGGTACGGAGAAAGCCGCACTTGTCCACGATGGCAACTAAAAAAGCCGGAAGTCGTTTTTTATATGCAAATGAGGTAGAGTCGACTCAGAAATTTACTTTTTTTTCTTTCTTTTTTTTGTTTTGAAGCCGATCGCATCAGCTTGCCTAATTTTGCGAAGGAACCTTGTCAAAACCCTTCAATGTAAAAAATAATTACGTTTTGGGAATTTTAAAAGGTGATACACTCCCACTTAACTCAAGTAGGTTTATAAGAACTTTTGTTTTTACTCATTGGTAACACCAGCTGTTTGGCATAGTGGTTATGCTGCTGGACTACTAATCAAGTTTGCTTCTCTCACTCACAGGTTCGAATCACGGTCACGCCACTGAATTTTCTAATCATGTCATATTATTGTGTATGCTTTCAGATGTTATCATATCACTAATGATATAAAGGAAGGCAAGAAGAATACAATATAACACAAACTCTCTTTACTTTCTTTATTGCCCAACCAAATACTAAACTCTATCTTTTACACATCCCACTCAAAAGTCCCTTCTTTATTGCGTAGGCTGGAATGGTCGCTCGTTACGGAAGTCCTTATATTCGTCACAAGCTATCTTCTGTAATTTGCTTCAACCAAGACTTCTTCATTTGTTTTTCTAGCTGTCCATGGGATACGTAGCATGCGTCTTATGAACCGCAACTCTGTCGCCACAATTGTTCTTTCCAGCTGTTTATTGATTGTCCATGCTTCGCACCCGTATCTTAGGATTGGCTCGATATTACTTTTCAGTACTCATTTTCTCGTTTCCAGTGACAGATTTATTTTGTTAGTGTCTGTTTCATTCTGTGGAAGGTTGCTTTTGCTTGGCAAATGCAGCTTTTAATTTCGGTTTGACATCTCCCATCCGATGATATAATGGTCCTCAAATATTTAAAATGTTTTACTTGCTTGAGGGTAGTATCATTGATTTTGACATTGTATGTTGGGGTTGGAATTTTTCTGCTTATCACCATGGCTTCGTTTTTCTTGATGTTTAAGCTTAAGCCCATGTTGTCACTCTCTTGTACGATGCCATTTAATAGATTCTGTAGGTGTTCTTCATCTTCTGCTATTAGGACTGTATCGTCTGCATAACTTAGATTGTTTATATTGTGTCCCCCTATCGAGATACCTGGCATTTCTTCTATGTGTCTCATGATATTTTCACTATACAGGGAGAAAGTACACATCCTTGTCTGACTCCTCTTTTAATCTGTACGTATTCGCTGATGCAACAGTTTGATCCCAGTACATGTTCTTGATAATCCTAAAGTCCTTCCCGTCAATATTGAGGACTTCCAGCTTTTCCATGATCTCGTCGTGCCTAACTTTGTCAAATGCCTTGGTGTAGTCTAAAAAACATAAATGAAAATCTTTCTGAACTTCTAGGGCACGTTCTATTGTTGTTCTGATGACATATATGGCATTTACAGTGCCTTTGCCTTCAATAAATCCACACTGTTCTTGGACTATTTCTGGGAGAATATTATTTCGTATTCTCATCATAATTATTCTGAGTAGTATTTTCGTTATGTGGCTGATGAGGCTGATGGTACGATGAGTTTCACATTCGTTTGCATTAGGTTTCTTTGGTAAAGCTATGAAAATAGATTTTGACAAGCCTGATGGAATATGTCTAGGGTCATACATGTTGTTAAGAAGTTTTGTCAGTGTGGAGATTCCAAAGTCTTCTAAAACTTTAATCATCTCTGTGGTAATGTTGTCCGGTCCTGCAGCTTTCCCATTCTTCATCTTTCGTAGTGCCTTGATAACTTCTTCTTTCATGATAGGGTAATTAATCTCTGCAAATGAGGTGTTCTCACTTCTCACTGCCTTTTTTCCTTCCAACATACACGGTAGAATCATGTGCTCATCAATTTTTGGACATCTAAAGTTATTTTTAAAATTTGTTTTGGTAAAAAGAAACAACCCATCTTACTCTTAAGTCGAGATTTTTGTGATAGATGGAGATGGGGGTGACTTGGTGTCAAATGTAAAATTTGTGAGAAAATGGCTGCCAGGCTTGATTGTCCTTTGAAGCGGCAAATTTGCACTTTTGTGCCTTTTGTCAACGGTTTTCATAAAGATAAACTCAACACATGTTTTTAAATGGACATGAAAATGTCAAACTGAAAAAAATTATGTACTTACAACTTACAGGCGGAAAAATGTCGGTTCTATCAATTCTATTTTTTTAAAGAGCGCCTAATTTCCCCAGGTCACTAGACAATTACTTTTACTATTGTGCACCAATTGCTTTAGTTTTCAAACTGCCCACGAGCGTCATGTGGTGCATTAAACTTATGCAAAAATAACATGGAGAAATAATAGGTTGGTTCTATAGCACAATCATAGGTAGGGCTGGTTGCGGGTGATTGAAAAGCACCTCTGGTACTACTGGTAGGTACTGTTTCTTAACGTTCGGTCTGTTGTGTCTATTTGCCTGTTTTGTTATTCCCCTCATCTAAATCATCGTTGGTGTATTGACTTGCTTCTCTTTACTAACAACACAAACAAAGAAACAAAACAAAAGCTCAGTTGGCGTTTTTTTTTCTCAGCTATGATGCAATTGACTGTGGTTCAAATCACCAACAAGATGCCCCTCTTAGGAGATTGAAATGAGATTCAACAGTGTTGAACAGGTCCTTAATCTTAAACAATTGCATTTATCTATTTTTAACCTTCCGATGAAATGCACAATGTGCCGAACAGAGAGCAAGTGGGTGGTTAGCGGCTACTCTGATGTGGTTCGCCCCTTCTTTTCTATCCAACCTATATACTGATATGACCAATGTGTGTTGCATGTGCCTTAAAACTCTTACCAAAACTATCCCCCCCCCCAAAAAAAGACAATGTTATCGCTGTTGCCTTCACAGACACCTAGAACTTAGAAAAAAGACTTAAAATGTTAACGCTTTTGCCTTTACAGACACCCAGAACTGACAGGGCCAGAAGAGTCTCATTTAAACAGCTTTCAAGGTGTTATCCCAGAGCAACAGTTGAGAAACATTACTGAATTTGTTTCTTGAATCGTTACTGCTCGATATCTTTGACGGCTTCATGAGATATGGCTGAGGTATTCCTTACTGTTGCTACTACCCTCGCCTCGCTATCAATCCCTGCTTCCTGGTCCAGAGAATGCAGCCAATTAGAGAGGCGGGTCTTCTTTGTAAAGGCTGGCTACGTCACTTCCTTTTGGAACGCCCATGAACGGTGCACTGAGCTAGGAGGCAACATGGCGGTGTTCAGTGGAGGGTCAATGAAACCAAAAGATCGAATGAGCTGGATGAAAAATATATCTGACACGTTCATAATAGGTGGCAGAGCCTTCGGGAACAACAACATTCTCCGCTGGTACGCAGATAAACATATGTCATTTACGAAAGCATTGCCGTGGGGACATGCGGAACCAAAGTCAACATTTGACCATAAATGCATATTCGTGAACAAGGGGATTGCGCGAACAGGCAAATGCCACAGCTGGGAGACCAACTCCGTACGTGCCCTATGTCAGCTGTCAGACTCTGAGAAGAAATACCAAAATGCCAAGTGCACGCTATGTTTGTGTCCTGGGGCAGAGAGTCCTTCGTGCAAGAAGGATAGATGTGATCTGCCGTGTGTGGAACTTGTAGAGGGTCAAGAATGTGTTTGGTATCCCTGCAAGCAGAATGAGTAAGTAGAAATCATGGATTAGAGGAAAATACAAAGTCCTCCTCCTCCTCCTCCTCCCCTCCCTCTTCAACCTCCCCCCTCTTCCTCCTTCTCCTCCTCCTCCTCCTCCTCCTCCTTCTCATCCTCATCATCATCATCATCATCATCATCATCATCATCATCATCATCATCATCATCATCATCATCATCATCGTCATTGTGTTGGTGGTGGTGGTCTCTGCCGTCGTGATCATCATCGTCATCTCTAACGACAATGGCGGCAACGAAGGCAGAAGAAACAATACTACCGTACCGAAATGGTCATCATCAGCAAAGGCAAAGTCATTGTTTTGGTCTTGATTAGAAGTAGATCAACACCATCACCCGCCTCACAGTAGTTCTCTGATACATAATTTACACGGTAAGATAAGACGATTGATTTCTATTGTCGAAATCGACACATTGTTTAAAAAAAATATATTCAACTATTTGTTATGAAAACACTATTCCAGGCCCTTGTGTTGCAGATGCCACATAACTTTTACTACAACAAACATCAAACAGCAATTTTTGAACTATGACAGAAATAAACGTGTAGTTTTCTTCGTTTTTCTCAATAAATGATTTCCCACAAAGTGACCACGCGCGGAAAAAGTGTTTTTCTGATAGTATCTTATCCACATACTTGATATGTTGCACATGGGTGCCGTGCAGTCTGTTTTTGTCACCACAGAAAGAGATTTTGTGACTAGTAATCACTTTTTAGAATACATTTGTGGGAGTGTTGAAATCAAGCGCCCGTCAAAATAAAGCAAATCGAAAAAAACCCGGCATTTTACTACCAGTTTTTTTTCTTATCAATTTTTTTGGGGCTAAATACCTTCAAAGGCCACCTAAAATACATGTATGTGTAAATTTGACTGAAAATCGTTGTTTAAATGCTTACCAAAAAATTCCAAGTACTCTCAAGCAAT
The DNA here is from genome assembly GCF_000002075.1 of Aplysia californica. Classification (NCBI taxonomy): domain Eukaryota; kingdom Metazoa; phylum Mollusca; class Gastropoda; order Aplysiida; family Aplysiidae; genus Aplysia; species Aplysia californica. Next base: position 244,298 of record NW_004797880.1, on the reverse strand, counting down.
GGGAATAACCACATTTGGCTGCCATTTCTCGCTAATTTTACCTCTGAAACAAAGCAACCCCACCTCCATCAATCGCAAACATCTCGATTTCAATTCAAGATAGGTGGGTATATTATTTATCAAATGCAAGATAAATGAACCAGCTTTATGACGGTACCAATAACCCCAGCAGTGCAGTCTCGGCTTTAAGAAGAATCGGGCTGTCACGGTGCTTGCTTGTCGTACGAGACGACTAAATGGCGTACCAGGTAGTGACTCCCGAAACAGAGCCGTCACGAGGCTAACAACATCTCTCGTAAAAAGAACCAGCTGCAGAAACACATAAGAGGAAAATCCAGAATCTCTGCTTGGCTGGTCGTGGAACTTCTCCGAATAGAAAGTTTATTATTCATGGCAGTGAAAGCCAAAAGGAAGCTGCTGGGCAGAAGCATCCACAATAATCCAAGTCAAAGTCTCTCCGGATTGGATCGTGGAACGTTAGGATCCTTTATAAGGCTAGAAAAGCTGCACAGGTCCTCCAAGAGATTCACCGATACCACCTACACATACTGGGAATCAGTGAGACCCACTTGAACCAGTCTGGACCGAAGCGAATAAAAAAGGGGGAGCTTTTCTTTTATTCAGGAAATGACAGTGATGGACCACGCAGAGAAGGAGAAGGGATGATCATATCCAAAATAGCTCAAAAGACATTCAGCGGCTCGGAAGCCCACGGTTCAAGGATCATCATGGCCTCATTTGCAACTAAGAAAGAACTCAAGGTAAGAGATGGTAGCAAGAAGGTCATAAACATGAACATCATACAAGTGTAGGCCCCAACCAATGATGCGGAAAAGGAGAATAAAGACGTTTTCTACAACCGCCTGCAGAGTGTGATCGACAAACTTCTAGGTAAGGACATCGACATTGTTATGGGAGACCTAAATGCAAAGGTAGGTTCGGACAATAGTCACTGTGAGGAAATCATGGGTAGACATGGATTACGAGAGACAAATGACAACAGAGAGAAATTCCAGAACTTCACTGCATTCAACAACTTGGTTATCGGAGGAACAATCTTCCCACATAAAAGGATTCACAAGGCCACTTGGGTCTCCCGGATAGAACAACGGAAAATCAGATTGACCATTTTTTGCATTTCACGAAAGTTTAGACGCTCACTGGAGGATGTCCGAGTCCTACGAGGAGCAGACGTCGCATCAGACCACAATTTGATCCATGGAAAGATGAAGCTGAGTCTGAGAAGGTGTGCACAAACCACAACTGGAAGTCGTCAAAAGGATGAAGACAGCCTTCTGAAAGACCCATTAAAATGAATGAATTCAAGTTGGAACTGATGAACAGATTTCAAGCCCTTCAAGATTTGGATGAATGTGGAGTAAACGAACACTGGGACTAGATAAAAGAGACAGTCAATGCGATTTGATAGAGCACCCTAGCACCCAAAGTCAACGTCAGGAAGGAGTGGATTTCACGGGGCTCTCTTAGACAAAGTCAAAAGTAGAAGACACCAGAATGCTCAAGTCAACAATAGTTGTACCCGGACTGAGAAACTAGTACAAAAAGAGTACACCGAAGTAAATCGGGATGTAAAGAATTCCATCAAGAAGGACAGGAGTACCTACCTGAATGGCCTAACCGAAAAGGCAGAGAAAGCAGCAACAGACGGACACTCTCGGATTGTACACAAGACAACAAAAGCTCTTTCAAGTAAGTTCAGCAAGCCCACTATACCAGTGAAAGACAAAGAGGGAAAGACTATCTTTGACCCAGAGTGGCAACTTAACCGATGGAAAGAACACTTTGATCAACTCTTGAACAGACCAACTCTTGAACAGACCACCTACAGAAAAGCAAACAGAAATTCTTCCAGCCAGAAACGACCTCCCAATAGTTACGGAAGCATCTTCGAGACAGGAAATTGTTGCAGCTGTAACATTACTGAAGTCCCACAAGGCAGCTGGTCCCGACCATATACCAGCAGAAGCCCTTAAGGCAGATAAAGATACATCAGTGGGAATTCTCTATACTCTATTTGAAAAGGTTCGGCAAGAAAAGGAAATACCACCAGACTGGAAGGAAGGCAACCTAATCAAGCTGCCAAAGAAGGGAGACCTCAATAATTGTAAGAGCAACAGAGGCACAACACTCCTGTCCATACCTGACAAAGTCTTTAACAAGATACTGCAGGAAAGAATCAAATTGACAACAGATGAGAAGCTCCGAGGAAACGAGGCAGAATTCCCCAAGAACCTATTGTGTGTGGACCAGATCGTTGGTCAACTTCATTGATTATGAAAAAGCATTTGACAGCTTGGACAGGGAAACTCCGTGGAAGCTCATGCGGCATTATGAAATACTTGACAAAATCGTCAAGCTTGTGAAGGGCACCTATGATGGAACAAACTGCCAAGTCTTCCATGAAGGACAACTCTCAGAACTCCTCCAGGTACAGACAGGAGTGAGACAAGGATGCTTACTCTCACCTTTTCTCTTCATACTGGGAATTGATTGGGTCATAAAAGAAGTCACCAGAGGCAAGCGCAATGGAATACAGTTGACCTCTTGGCAGCGGCTGGACGACTTGGACTTTGCCGACGACCTTGCACTGCTCTCTTGCATACATGCCCAGGTGCAAGAAAAGACCAAGGAGCTCAACAGCCTATCAAGGAGTGTTGGCCTACGTATCATCAGGGAAAGTCGAACGTAGAGAAGCTAGGAAAAGTTTCAAGCTCTACTGTGACAGTGGGAGACACTCCCCTGGAAGAAGTGGACGCCTAATGTACCTATCTTGGAAGTGTCATCGATGGTAAAGGTGAAACTGAGGCAGATGTGGGAGCAAGCACCGCCATGGCAAGGTCAGCATTCAATCAAATATCAAAAGTCTGGAAAGCAAGCACCATCCCACTGCACACCAAGATTCGTCTTTTTGAAGAGTATCCTAATAATTACGTGGCAGGATAGAAAAAGAAATGAAAAACTGTGGGAAAGGACAGGATAAATGGATATAGAAGTAGAAATAGGACTAAGAAAGTGACGATGGATGGGACACATCCCCAGAAAGCCCAGCGGAAACATCATAAGACAGTCGCTGCAGTGGAACCCACATGGAGTACAAGGCAGGGGTAGGCCACGGAAAACATGACGGAGATGTGTGGAAAGGGACATGAGAGAGATGAAGCTGACTTGGAAGGAGCATGGAAGGATGGCCCAGGACAGAGATAATTGGAAGTAGCTTGTATGTGGCCTAAACCCTTCCTGGGGTGAAAGGCATTAACTGACTGATTGTTTAAATGTAATGTTCATTTAGGCACAACGATTAATTTGCTTCATGTAGATCTAGAGTGTATGTAACTTGCTCTTGCCCTTGCGTGTTTGTTAGTGACGATATAGTTGCTAAACGTAAGCAGCCGCATCCAAGTGACGCTTTTGGCCACACTCAGGTAATTTGGAAATGAAGCGCTTCCTACCCTGTCATTCAGGAGAGCTGCCACGGCCACACAGTGAATGTTTTAATAGGGAATAACAATACTGTAACAAAATCTCGCAATTAAAACAGGTTTAGTAGTGGCTGCGGTTGGCACCTCTGCTATATTTCAAGGAGATACTCTTTTTCATCGAGGCTTATTAATACAATTAATTTATAGAGGAGTCATGTGCAAATGTTATTTTGTTTGTTGTTTCATCCTTCCTAATTTTTCGCATTTTTGGGTTAAAAATACGTATCTAAAGAGACCACCGGTGTTACAAAAACATTTTCTTGAGTTTTTGTGCTTTTTAGCTTAAAATATTGTTTTCTGCCTGTCAAACCTTATCTTATTGCAATCTAATGACTGACTCTATGACTGAAGCTTTTTAATGCCAATATGGGGTTGAATCGTAGTAAATGCAAGGTAAAATCAATACAAATTATACATATAGATTTTAGGTGTTTCAATATGTTTCGGGGGGAGGGGGAGGGGCGGAACAGAGGAAAATGTTATGAAGCAAAAGAAATATAGAATGTGATTAGTATCACGAAAAAGAACAGGCTCTAAGGAAAGATAGCAAATGAATGAACGTACAGTGGAAATGAGTGAAGTGAGTGTGAGTGGGAAGAAAGGATACTCAAATGCAGGCTGTATAAATACGATCGAAAGAGGCAGATATTTTAAAGGAAAGTGTGCATGTTTTAAACTGAAGGTGAGAATTTATATATCACCATCCTTGCCTTTCTCACCCTGCACCAGGGTATAGGCCACGGCCAAACATTTTCCACTTTCTCTGTCCTCGGCTTGTCTCTTGATGTTATTCCATGTCTCCCCACCTTTCTGTACATCAATTTCTGTGATTCTTCTCCAGGTTCCATGTGGTGTCCCCATTGCTATTTTACCCTGTGGATTCAAATCGAGTACTGTCTTTGTTATGGAGCTGCCTGATTTCCCGAGAACATGTCTAATCCATCGCCACCGCCTTCTTCATACATCATCTGTGACTGAGATCTGTCCTATTTTCCTTAACACCTCCTCGTTGCTGACCCTGTCTGTCCATCTGATCCTCAGTAAATGTTTTAGACATTTTTGTTCAAGAAAACCTGGATCCTCCTTATGCAGGTCTGTGATGTGTTCCATATCTCATATCCATGCAACAAGACTGATGTCACATTTGAATTGAAAATCTCAGGTTTTGTTCGAAGTGAGATAGAACTTGTCTTCCAAATCCTATTAAAGATATGAAAGCAGCTTGTGCTTTTCTAATGTGGGACTTTATTTCAGCACCTGTTCCTCCCTTTCTGTTAATTATACTTCCAAGACAGTAGAAGGATTCAACGTCTTCTAGTGCAGTTCCTTCTATTGTGACCTGCTCCTTTCGTTGAGCATCTGTCCTTAGAACCTTTGACTTTCCGGGTTGGATCCTCAATCCAACAGTCTATTTAACACTGCAGTCTTAGCTTGCATTTGTTTTCTGGTGTACAAGAGAAGCACCAAGTCATCTGCAGAATCCAAATCATCCAACTGTGTTCATGGGGTCCACTGTATACCATTTCTGTGTACTTTGGTGGTTTCTTTCATCAGCCAATCTACCGCCAACATGAAGAGGTATGGGGATAGTAAACATCCCTGTCTCACCCCAATCTTAGTGCAGTGGGAATCCATGATTTTTTAAATTGTCTTCCATAGTGTTGCTTGGTGTATACTGTCCAAGGTCTTCTCATTGACGATCAGCTGGGAATTCCACTTCAGGGACTGTCCCAAAATGATCCCCAGTGTGACAATCTGGTCGGTGGTTGAGCGATTTTTCCGTAGTCTTGGATCCCTTGATTCTTTCCAGAATGATTCTGTTGAAAACCTTTTCTAGTATTGAAAGAAGAGTGATCCCTCTGTAGTTACAGCAGTTGCGGATATCCCCCTTTTTGGAAGCTTCACGAAGTGTCCTTTTTCCAATCCTTTCGGAACTTGCTCTCATTCCAGATCATGGTAAACAATGGGAGGAATAGGTCTTGCCGTCGCACTGGCATCTGATTTTGGGGTTTCATTTGGAATCTGAACAGGACCAGGCGCTTTACCTTTATTCAGCGTCTTAATGGCATCCATAATCTCTTGATTGGTAACCCATTTCTTGTTGGCAGGTTGTTTGGCGGGTTACTCGGTGGTGGTCTGTTCAGGAGACTTTTGAAATGCTCTACAATCATTTCAACTGAGCTTCCTTTCCAAAAATAGTTTTCCCCTCTTGGTTCTATACTGGTAATTTAGTTTCCCCATATTTTCCAGCAAGAGTCTTTGTAGTCTGGTAAAGGATTCGCATGTGCCCTCCTACCGCAGCTTCCTCTGCCTTTTTTGCCAGTTGTTCATGAATTCCTCCTTGTCCTTTTCTTAGGGACTTCTTGACATCCTTAGCTGTTGTCATATACTTCTCAAATGCATCCGCCCTTGATCCTCTTGTTCTACTTGCATTCGCTTCTACCTTCAGTTGTATTCTATTCCTACTTAAATCCAATGAGTGTTGGCTAATCCTCCACCAATACCAGCTGGAGGTTGAAATCTGTTCTTCACATGCACCTGAAGCTCCTCTCTCTAGTGTCCGTCTTAGAGACTATCTTGGAACTTCTTTTGGTTTATGTGCCTGTTCCGTGCTTTTTGAGTCAAAGGTTGAGATGATGATCCGATCCAACGTCTGCCAATCTCTTTACTAGGACAAACGCCCGAACCTACAAGAGATATAAAAAAGATCTATCTGGTTCTCCGTCACTCCATCTTTCGAATCCTAGGTAGCCCTGTGAACCTTCTTCTGAGGAAAAACTGTGCCTCCAATGACAAAACTGTTGAAAGCACAGATATTTGCGAAACGCTCATCGTTCTCATTCATTTGTCCCAAGCCATGTTGTCCAATAGTTCCGTCATAAACTACGTTGTCTTGACCAAGCCTGGCATTGGTAGCTCTCATTATGATGTTGATATCCTTCCTTGGTAGTTTGTCAATGACCCTGAAGCATCTTTTGTTGGGGAGTAGATCTGGACTATATTCACTTTGATGCTCTTGGTCCTTGTAAAGAATGAAACCATGATGATCCTCTCCCCATGTGGTTCCCATCCTGTAAGTGATTTCTGTGCATTCTAACACAGACGGATTTCCTTTCCTTGCGCATGGTGCTTGTCTTCCCTCCCAGAATACAATATTTGTTCCCCCGAGCCGAGTTGCTTCTGTCTAGACTGTGTCCAGTGTGTTTCGCTGACTCCAAGTATGTAATGCATGTATTTCTTCATCTCTCGTGCTACTTGAGAACTCTTTCCTGCTTCATACATGGTGCGAACATTCCATGACGCAATCCGGAGAAACTTGTTCGTCAGAGGTTTCGGATCAGGAGAGCCCTTTCGACTTTGTCCGCTTTCCTTCATTGTTCCTGCTGATGAAGAGGCTCCTCCGTCTCTCAAGATCGAAACATAAAAAGCCGTTTTTGTCCGTGTTTCAGTAACTGACCGCTTTTACTTGGTAGGGTAGTTGGCCCTCCGAAAAGTGGCACAATGGAAAAAATATATAAGTGAGGCAGCGTGGTGGAATCAGGCTCTCGTCAAACTAATCAAAATGAAGAAATTTGCATTTTTCCACAGGTTTGGGAATTTAAAAAAGAACTCATTTCTGTATGGACTTTTCTGAAAAACGTTGATTAAAGGCACACAAAATGTAAATTTTCAGTTACCACGGACTCTTAAGCTAAGGAAATAACTAATCTTTGGCGGCCATTTTCTCACTTATCTTACCTCTAAAAGCAGGTGACCCCCACCCCCTTCATTCACAAATATCTGGACTTGTATTCAAGATAGATGGCTACTTTTTTCACCCAAATAAAGACAAATAAACAAGCTTTAATATGATACAAGTAACTCTACATGCCCAAACATTGACGAGAGCCTGATTCCACCACGCTGCCTCACATATTATTATGATATCCTTTAAAAGAAAACAGAGGAGATGCTCTCAAAAACCAATACGTTGACACATTCTTGAAATTATGTTAGCTAACCAGAAGTTATTTGCTTGTCTGGTAGTTCAGTAGCTATCCTATAATTGGAGACGGCTTTGAAAGCTGTTTCGGCCCGAAGACGGAGTGGAAAGTGAGAGGTGATGGTCATCGTAATATTTTACCATGTTTCTCTCTTAAGGTGGAACCCGCCAAAATGTGATAAGACCTGTATGTGCAAGGACGACTGCGACTCTATTACCGGCAAATGTCGAGGGGAATGCATACCAGGCTGGTATGGCGATGGGGATTCAAAATCCTGCAACAGGACGAAATTTGACGCGGGAAAGTTCCACCACTACGAGACCCATAACTTAACCGGTTGCGCGTGTCGGGGGGATGCCTGGTGCACCTTTTCAGGATTGTGCGTGTCATGTTGGCCCGGGGCTGGGGGTAACTACTGCGCTGAAAGCGACTGTCCCATCCGACGGTACGGCAGAGACTGTGAGAAGACGTGCCACTGTGCAGATCCCGTGAAGTGCGCCCAGGAGCAAGGGCACTGTCTGCAGATGCCGTTCAAGGGATGTTCAGGTAAGGGCTTTGCTTCAGGTAGGCCGTGTTGTCTGTCGTTGTTGTTTTATCTGTCGGTGGTGTTGACTGGTAGTTTTGTTACTGTTGTTAGTTGCTGTTGGGGTTATTGTTGTCGTTATCGTTTTTGTTGCATCTGGTGATGTTGTCGTTGTTATTGTTGTAAATGTTGTTATTTGTTTTTTTGGTCATTCCTTTAGTATTCTTTTTTGTAGTGCTTATTGTAGATTTGTTTATGTGATTACTGTTGCTGTTGTTGGTGTGGATGGTGGTTTTGGTGATACTTGTGTTGGTGTTGTTACTATTTATTCCTTTCTTTCTTTCTTTCTTTCTTTCTTTCTTTCTTTCTTTCTTTCTTTCTTTCTTTTTTTCTTTTTGGCTTAGCATTGGATCAGTTGAACGAATCTTAAAGGAATATTTGAATATGACCAAGGTTTCTGCCAGATGGTTCCCACGTTTGTCGACTGCTCCTCAAAAAGTGCAATGTGAGATTGTTGTCAAGAACTGCTTGGTCTGTATGAAAATTATAAAACAACATTTTTTGAAAAACTTGTAACATGGATGAGACATGAACCCGCTACTACGATCCTGAGTCCAAATCCAAAGAATGCAGTGGAAATAGCCTCCGTCTCCAACACAAAGAAGGTAAAGATACAGCAATCAAGTGGAAAAGTGATGCTATCAATTTTTTTTTAGACCAAGAAGGAGTGATTATGACAGGCTATCTTGAAAATGGACATACGATCACCGGAGGCCATTATTCTAACCAGCTAAAAAACTACTAGAGGTTATGAAAGAAAATAGCAAAAAGAAAGATAAGAAAAGGCATTTTGCTTCTTCACGACAACGCGCCTGCACGCACTTCAAGAAAAACTGCAGAAACAGGCTATGAAATTTTGCCACATCCACCCTATTCTCCAGAATTAACCCCGTTCGACTTTTTATTATTCCCCAAACTGAAAAAGGACTTAAAAGGAAGGTATTTTAAAAGTGATGATGAGGTCAAAGAATCGGTAGACGGCTGGTTTTCTGACGAAGAGAGAGAGTCTTTTATTCTCAATGTCTTTTCAAGGTCATACACCGATGACAAAAAAGGTACAACTGTGGGAGGCGACTACAAAGAGAAAGATTTAGATTGGTAGCAAATTTCAGATTTCTACTTTTACTCTTTGATGGTCAGGTGACTTTTGGCATGCCCCTCGAGTATTGGAAGGTAGGGTAGAGTTGACATTGAGCAGTATTGCTGGCTGTGCCTGTCTCCTTAAGTGTTGTCTTTGATTTTTTTCCGACCTAGAGGTGGCTCCTTTACATTGGATATCATTTTACAAATACTATTAAGATAATGGTGATATTGCTCCTGTGCAGATATGTGTGCCGTGCTGATTTTGTTTATTGATTTGTTTTCAGTCATGTACCCGTTTTGCGGTGTACACATTGGGGGATCGGGTCAAGTCGGGTCGGTTTGCAAGCCACACTGAGGGCACAAAGCAGCTATCGTGGCACAAGCCGATCGAGCCCAACTCGTCGCCTCAAAAACAAACGCATTTGTTTTTAAGCCAAGAATCGGGCGATGGACCCGACTCGACCGGACCTGACCCGATCCCATCCGCAACGGGCACCCAGTATTACACTTGCATGGAGATGGGCTCCACTAAGCTTTTTGCAGGTACCACGGTATCAATCGACGTTGGAGCAACTTGTCAAGCCCACGACACGAGGGGGAGGGAGAGATTCACGGTATTGCACCTTATAGGGGGTGCCCACGTACGCGATCGGGTCGGCTCGGGTTGGGTCAGGGCAAGCCAAATTGAAGGCGCAAAGCGGCCATCGTCACACTAACCGATCGACTCGGTCGCTGACCTAGAAAAACAAACGCGCTTGTTTTCAGGCCTGCCAATCGCGCGATCGGGTGCTTTGCAGCCAATCACAACAAGGCTGAGTCACGTGTCCATGTTGACACTCAAAATCCGGAGGCGCCCTCTTCGAAACAGTGCAGACTTTGCCAACAGAGTTACCCTACTTGTGTAAAAAAAATAATAAAAGCGAAACTTACAAACTGTGCTATTCCTATTCTTCTTCTGGAGAAAAGAAAGAGAGCTTCAAAACAAAGACTGCAGTACCATCAGAACCAATGCGCGGACATCCGCGGACACTTTTTTGACCGAGTGAACTTGAGCTATCTTCTTATGAACGATATTTGATAATAGAAAGTTAACGATGTAATTATTGTAACCATGTTTATGGGATTCCAGGCTGCCGCAGCACTGCAACAGGGAACTGCGGAAAGGAGCCCTGGAAGCCATTGAGGTTAAAGGTTTCTCTACTTTAACTTCCAGGTCCCAGGTCGTCGGGTACAATCGCGGTGGGGTTGTAGTGTTCACTGAAACCACCCGAAAACGACCCAACCCGACGATCCCACCCGACCCAACCCGACCCGACTCGACCCGACCCGACCAGATCCGCGCTCGCTATTGGGTACCCCTTATTAGGTGTACCCTCATCGAGAATCTCCATGTGGGATTTGTGCCCGACCCAAGTCCAAGGCAGGCTGTATGGTGTAAAGGGAGTGTTGGAGCGTTACAATATGCTCCTCATAGGCATCATGGCCTCTTATCTCAAAGGTATGGGTTACTAGGCAGCACTGGAGTGTCTGCATATGGTTTCTTCCATACAGGTGTAGGTGGGCCAACGATACACGCGAGCGAGACAAAGTGTCGAATTCGTGTCAGATTCATGCCGTTTTTTCTCTGCCTCTGTACTGGAACTGCACCAGTCTGAACGCAAGAGGGGAAGTCAGCGAACAATGGTGTGTAGACAACAACGACAAACTCCACCTTGACATGGCCTGTGTGGTTTGGTGCTTGTGCAATATTCACGCCGTAAAAACAGAGGTGCCCACAGTCACCATCAACGATGAGTACCCTCGAAAATTTGAAGAAGCACTTAGCGTTTGCAGACTGGGAACAGGCAATACAAAGCTGCAGACTCACAAAGGTTGTATGGATCTTTAGCCCTGGTCATGCAGGAGTTCGAGCTACCCGGCCAAACTGAATATGGCGGCATCATGCAAGTAAGTCTACCAACAGTCATGGCAGCATTTGCGGTATGTTTCAACGACCATAATGAAGCGTGAGCACTCACTGAGGTATCTAGGTATTACTTTTGATAGATCACTCTCAGGTAAATATCACATAAACAGGATCGTCACAAGAACCAGAAAACGTCGGACCATGAAAACCATGGCGTGTAACAAAATGCCACAAAGAATTTTAGCTATACTGTGTTGTCTATGATAGACTATGGTCTCGGTCTCCTAACTTGTCAACGTCGCAGCTGAAACGCCTCAAAAGAATTCAGAACGACGGTATGCGGACTTTTCTCTGGTGCACACGAGACGCATCCTGCGAGGCTATGCTCAATCTCCTGGACCCCAGGCATTTTAGAACACCACAAGATGGGTCAGGTGAAAGCCTATGAGTTAGCACCGGTGATCAGCACCCACTGCATGACAAAGTGGGAAGAACTGTATGCTCACGTCTGCTTAGAGGGACTGAATGGATGAATGAGGCAGCGACGAGTTTAGCTAAATGCTGTGAAATGCAAGACATCGGAAGGGGCAGCGAATGGGTGAGTGTCACTGGTACACTTGGGGAGTATGCTCGAGTGGTAGCAACCTTAGGAAGAGAATGTTGTGAATGGACAGAGGGGGCAGTCAATGCCGAGGCAGGCAAAGACGCTGATAGAGGAGAACAGTGAGCAGGACGACGTAGTTATCTTTACAGATGGATCAGCACAGCGTGGATAGGCTTTCAGCGCCCGTGTAAACGGGGTTACACACACACACACACACACACACACACACACACACACACACACACACACACACACACACACACACACACATACACACTCACACAGATAAAAAGAGTGTGTGTGCGTGAGAGAGAGAGCGAGAGAGCGAGAGAGAGAGAGAGAGAGAGAGAGAGAGAGAGGGAGAGAGAGAGAGAGAGAGAGAAAGAGAGAAAGAGACAGAGAGCAGTCAGGAGCCACTATAGTTCGATCAAAAATTCCTCGAATACCCCTTTAACTGGTGAACCAATGGGGCACCCATACTTTGCACAGCAGTATGTATCAATTTGTCTTAACTTAATAATATTTTTTAAATACATTTTTATTATATATTAATACTATAAATCTCCGTCATGCAGAAAATGGGATTGTTCACAGCACTTTCCGCTTCTCACACACATTTTGCATATATGCATTGGCCTACACCACAGCTCACCAATGATACCTATTTTAGTGGAAAAACTTGGGACAAAAAATTGATTCTTTAGTGAACATATTTTTTACACTGGGCCTTAAGGTTCTCAAAGCATACGTTCAATAAGCATAATGTCGCGATTAGAAAAAAAAATGACGGACTTTCTTTTAAAAGCGATATTGCCCCTGCTGTAAACCTTTTAAAAATCTGTAGAAAACACCAGCTGGGATATTTTATTAGTATTTATTAAGGGATTTTTTAGAATATCGATTACAGGTGTTTATAAAGATATTGATCTTTTAACACTAATTCATATCAGTCATTGTGCAAAAACTGACGGGTCTCTGTTCGATAGCTAAGGAAACATTTAACAATAAGTTGCGTTACGAATGTTTGACCTCACTATAGTATAACCACGCCCAGCATGTGCATGGAGACGAAGGGCTTCATAGAGGCCTTAAACGCGATTACGGCGGTGGAGCATCCGTCTGCCGTTTTTGCCACTGACCCGATGAGTACCTTCGAAAAAGTGAAGAAGCACTTGGCGTGTGCAGACTGCCGAGAGGCGGTTCAAAGCACAGGCTCACAAAGGCAGTATGGATCTTTAGCCCTGGTCATGCAGGAGCTAGGAGTTGGAGCTAGCCGGCCAAACTGAAAATGGCGGCAACATGTCTACCAACAGTCATGACAGCATGGACAGTATGATTCAATGACCACCGAGAAGTCGAATGCTCCACATCACACACATTGGAAAGACTGAGGGAAGCTGGTGTCTCAAGAGGTTTGGGAAGAGACGGCAACCTGTATGAGAAAGCCAAAAGAATATCCAACCAGCTGATTGCTGGCACAATCAGCCAACCCTTTCATGGATCCTGAAGAGGAGAGAGGAGCAGCTATGGTATTGTACCATCTGTTACGATACCTATTCTTCAACCAAGTAAGTACTATGTAAATAAGTAAGATTTTTGAAAAATCAAAACCTATTTTTTTTGGGCTCCACCTGACTTGTCAACAACAATAATAACAAAGCTGTCAGCGACTATGACAAAACATATTGCCAACACTCTAAACAAACAAATACCACCACCACTTCCAGCACGCAGGAACTGCAATAACAACGACCACAAGATCAACCGCCACCACCACCTCAGTCACAACAACAAACACGAAGACAACAGACCAGCAACAAAAACAGCAACAACAACAGTAACAACAACATTAACAACAACATCGACATCGATATCAACGTCAATAAAAATAACAACAACAAAAGCTTTTTTATCTTCAGGCAAGTGGCTGGGTAGATCATGTACAGAGACGATCTGCTCCACTGGTCTCTTCGGGCCCGACTGTCAATACATCTGTGCTTGTAAATACGGCGAGCAGTGTGACCTTGACAGCGGACATTGTGCGGCGGGATGTGAGGACGGCTGGATGGGCCCCAGCTGCAACGACACTTTATGCCCTGTTGGAAAATATGGGACTAAATGCCGTAAGGTGAAAAAAAGTCCAAAGCAAATCCAAAACGAAAACACCCAAACAAAAGCTGCAACTGATCCCGTCTCGATCTGTGACATACTAGAGTGCAGTCAAAATTTGTGGCACAACTGATTGTCAAATTTCTCTTAATTATCGAACACGAACTCTCCAGCTTTTGCACACGGACATGTATCAATTTGTCTTAACAGAATTTCTGTATTCTAGAATACTTAATGAATACTTATTGAAAATCCCAGGGACTTGATTCTACAGATGTTAAAAGACTTACTAAGTTTTGCCGAAAAAGAATGTCATTGATGTAATCAAATGCAGTGAAATTTTCTACTTTTATTATCAGCTGCAACTCTGATTCCTACATCTGCATCGAATTTCAATCAAAGCTTTACATTGATATGGCCATGGCCCTTTTTTTCCCTAACCGAATTAAGTGTTCCGCGTAATGGTAGAAGTAATTTATATTTTAGTAGAATGAGGTCATAAAAGTATCTTCCCTACCCTCATAATTCACCTATTTGTTATGGAAGTCATCATATGTCCAAGCCACGTACATCATATTCTTGGTGGAATTTCAAGCTGAAATGACTTCTAGCCCTTTAAATTACTGTGTTCAAACATGTTTTAGATAAACCTTATTGATTAATGAAGGAAATTCGGGTGGATATACCAGTGCACCAATATACAAATGCTCAGCATCAACACAAGAGTAAACTTGAACTTTTTACCATCCACTTGTCTCGTTTTGTGTATGCTACATGAAGCCACTACACATCCTGTATCATATCTTTCTGTGACAGGCGTAATAAGTTGCCATGAAAGACAGAGCCCGAACGACCCAACTTCCTAAAGTTGTACAAAAAGCAAACAATAGTTACAAAATATCCACCTTCCTTTTGGTGGAACTTTACCGTGGTCATGAAAATTCTCTTTGAGTCATGAAAAGAAAACCTGACTTCCTGTTTTTTGTTCCCGTCTCGTGCTAGTTGTATAAAACCCCATTTAAAACACTTTCACCTCTGCCCCAAGTTGACAGCCATTGAAATGACCTACCCACGCGTAGTAAGGCGTTACATTCTTAACAAACTCCACACTGATTAATTTGCTCCACCCCATCGACTCCCCCTCTTAATCTTCCCAAAAAGGACTGTGTGGGCTGTGAGCTTGGAGAAAATTGTAACCATGAGACTGGGAGATGTCTCAGTTCTTACATCAACAAGAGGAGTGGTGAGTTCAGAGCTTGTTTCTACAAGCAGTTGCCCTGCTGTTTGGAGGTAATTGCCTTGAGTTTGACACTCGTTTCAACCCCTTCAAATTTTACATTCAACTACAGATATCTCAACTTCTATTCAAGACAGATGTTTTACTTTATTTAAATAAGACCAATGAGTAAACCTTAAGCTTAAGATAGTACGCTGTGGGTGTCTTTATGTGCATGCATCAGTGTGTGTAGATCTATGTGTGTGTTTGTGTGTGTGTGTGTGTGTGTGTGTGTGTGTGTGTGTGTGTGTGTGTGTGTTTGTGTGGTGAATTTTATGCTTCCTTCGCAGTAGGTGTGTGCGCGCGCGTTTCTCATCCTTAAACGTCGTGTCTTTGTTTATGTGTCTATGACAGCGTGTGAGGATCTGGACAAGTACGGCTACAACTGTGACAAAAATTGTACCTTCAAAGTGGTAGGTCTGTGCACGGGCTGTGACCGGGACTTTGGCGACAGGTGTGGTGAGTGCAAGTACGGATACCACCTCAACGCTGACGGGCTGTGTCAAGGTAGATAGATAGATAGATAGATAGATAGATAGATATATAGATAGATAGATAGATAGATAGATAGATAGATAGACAGATAGATAGATAGATAGATAGATAGATAGATAGATAGATAAATAGATAAATAGATAGATAGATAGATAGACAGATAGATAAATAGATAGATAGATAGATGGATGGATAGACAGACAGATAGATAGATAGATAGATAGATAGATAGATAGACAGACAGACAGACAGATAGATAGATAGATAGATAGATAGATAGACAGACAGACAGATAGATAGATAGATAGATAGATAGTTAGATAGATAGTTAGATAGATAGATAGATAGATAGATCCCGGAGGTAGGTAGGTAGATAGGTAGGTGAGTACAAAGAAAGAAAGAAAGAAAGAAAGAAAGAAAGAAAAAAGAAGGAAAGAAAGAAAGAAAGAACGAAAGAAAAAAGGAAAGGAAAGCAGAAAGAACAAAAGATTGGAAGACAAAGGAAAGTGCAATTCTATTTTTGTTGGAAAAGAGTACAAATTCTCTCTTTATCAATGACCCACTGAGGAGCAGGGTGTTGGAGTGTGTTGGATTGATGTGGAGCAACTATATATATATTGCACGTTAAACCATCCAGAATTTAAAAAACCCCCAACTTGTTTTGCATCTCCCAGAATGTCCCGACAACACTTTTGGGATTCGGTGTCGTGGGAGCTGTGACGTCAGTTGCCCTAAGAAAGGCTATGGATGTAACAAGTTTAAATTCAAGTGTTATGGTAAGCGGGTTCCCTTCTTATATGGTGGCCCCATCTTGTGACATTGATCATTTTGTTGCAATTGTATTGAATTATTGTGATGTGGGCTGTCTTTGAGTGAGGAGAAAGAAAAAACATAACAATATGTTAGACTGAAGACGGGACTCGGTGTGGTCTAGTGTAACAACACTATTGATGATTAGGCAATATTTTAAAAAGGAAAAGCTATAGAAAATCCAAGCTATGGCACAAGTAAGTGTAATCACAATAACTAATTTTATTTCCAGTCTTACAAGTGTTAAATGTGGCCACCGCCAGCAGCAGCAAGGAAAACATTAATGTGGTTAGAGAATTCATCCTAGACGCGTTTCACCATATTATCACGGTCTACTCAGTGAGTTGATAGCAGTTGTTATTAGGTGTTATTAGATATTTAGGTCATCGAGGTTAGCGGGTAACAGTGGAACATAAACGCGGTCTTTTACATATTCCCACAAGAAAAAAATCACACACTCTGAGGTCGGTGGATTTGGTAGTCCAAGCACAGAGCAAGATCTTGGGCCCCTTTTCAACCATCGCTGAGGCACGTTTTCATCAAACAAAAGTGCGATCGTTCGATGCCAACGGGGCGGTATTTCCTTCAAAGGAAGAACGAAGCACACCTTGTAATATCTGGCTATTCAGAAGTTGTATAATTCCCTTTTCAAATGGACACTGACTCATTCCATTACGATCCTTAAGAACTGGAGCACTGTGTGACAGAATTGGTTCATTCTTTTTATTTTAATTACATTTTAAAAAATAAATCCTCTTTCAAATGGTCACTGACTCATTCTATATCGATGCTTGATACATGAAGCAATGCATTATAAAATCGGTTCATTCTTTTCGAAATACTCTGTATAGTAATGTGTATGCGTTATTTTCTAATCGTTATGCTTCAGAACATTGCCAAAGAATGGTTAAAACAACGTGCAACAATATATGCTCGCTCCCATGCCCAGATGGAACCTTCTGTGACGCGGGAAGGACAAACAGCTGTCAAGGCAAGCACGCACGTTATCGGGATGGGTATCCACATTTTTCAGGGCGGGTGTCAAAAAACAATTGTTGGGGTCTTTGACATTTTGCTGCCTTAGAATTATCAAGTCCTTTATGACATCTTTGTCCATTTTGAATTCCTTAAACCAAGTTGTCCCCCCCCCCCAACCAGGTCAGTGCTACTGACTGACACTGTCTTTAAGCAATTCTCCAAAAAAGGGGGGGGGGTATTAACAGGTTCTAATGTACAGTAGATTGTAAAAATGTTCTGATTTATCAATGTCAAGCTCATACTGTGCAGAAACAACATAGGGGGAATTGCTGCTTTTTCTTTCATCCTCTTTATTATCATCTTTTTTCTCTTTTTTGTATATTAGTCACTCTCTTGTTAACTTTTATTTCCGGGGTGCCTTTATAGTCGAAGCAGACATTGTGCTGTTGAGGCTAGAGAGGTGAGCAGAGTAAGCCTGTTTGAACTTCTCTGTTGACATCCACCCCTTGGAGCTCATATGATCTTATACAGTGGCGAGCGCCTTAAAACCTTACCAAAACAAAAACAATAAGACCAATAGGTCAGAAACCAAGTGTTCTATGCCCTTTATCAAAATCGTAAAATATTTCAGAGTCGTTATGAGATGTTCAAAGAATTGCTTTAAAAAAGCTTGATATGTTGAGAAACTCAATTTTTTTTAAAACGTCAACTTCCTTAAAACTAGATACTGAGCAGATAGATCTAGAATTTTGTACTTCTGGGGCAGCGATTTTTTTTTTTGATCGGTGGCTACGACATTTAAGTTGTCAGGGTGTGTGTAAACGATATTTGTCAGGGTGATATCCAAAACATTTGGTAGTGTGGGTGAACATAACATTCATGTAAACAATCACCAGTCTCTCTCCCAAACACACACACAGACACACCCATGCACACATACACACACTCGCACATACACACACACCCACCCACACCCACCCACCCACCCACCCACACACACACACACACACACACACACACACACACACACACACACACGCGCGCACACACACACAAACGCAGACACAGACACACACACACACACACACACAAATACACACAAATATACCTTTTCAACATGCACACAAATCCTCAAAACCTTTTAACCCTTCACAAATACTTCCCTTACCTACACTTTACTCTTTATTATTTCTCTGGAATCCAAGTAAATGTGAATAAAACGAGAAAATCTAGAAGACTGCCCTTCCAATGTAGATAAACAAAATGTACGTAAATTAACAATCAGTAGCCTTTTCCCTCTCTTCCTAGTGTGCGCCAAGGGGAGGTTTGGCTTTAACTGCGCCCGACTCTGCTCTCACGTGTGTGGTCCAGGGGTTGACTGTGACGTAGTCAACGGTTTGTGCGCCGCGGCTGCCCTTCGTGAGTCATGCAAACATTCACACTTTCAAACACACATACACACACACACACACACACGTACACACACATGTACACACACACACACACACACATCCCACGCACTCGCCTAAGATGCAACCTATGATCGAAACGACAGCCATTCCCCTTTTTAGTTAATTCCAACAAGAACTCTTTCATTTAGCATTAAGATTTTTGAAACTGCTTACCCGAACTCTGAGGACCAACCGTGTCACACTTTTCGCAAGTATTTAGATCTATGTTCTAAACTCAATGATCCTAACTCATTCAATGACAGTGATACAGTTGTTTGAACATAGAAAATTCCAAAATCCAATAGGGCATTTTAGTGCATAATTGGGGCTTGCAAGTTAAAATGCTAAAATAACAAATACAAATGTAACCCAAATAATAGAAATTTTAAATTAACAAAACACTACGTTTTCACGGGGAGATGTCAATAAAGTATATTAGATATAGTCAGGGCTGGGTTGATGAGGGAAGCGTGACAAAGGTGGAGAGAAACAGTGTTCAGAAGGAAGGGAAGAAAGAACTATATATTTTCTGAAATACGTAAGAGATTGTGTGTTTGTTTGTTTGTGTGCATGCTTGTTTGAGAGAGAGAGAAGAATATCCATACAACAACAGCCAGTAATTACAAAACAGGATATAAGTAAGACCGGAAGAGAAAAACAACGCAGGGACACAAATGAAATAGTTACTCCCCACCAGGGCTACTGACTGAAGTTGTCTTTAGATCATTTCTAAAGGGGGGATATTAACATGTTCTTATGCACAGTAGAATTGTAAATGGGCTGATTTATCAATGCCATGCTCATACTGTGCTTTAACAATATACGGGGAACTTCTGCTATTTCTTTCCTCATCATTACTATCATCATTATATTTCGTTTACTTCTTCTGTTTGTTTAACAAGCTATTTCCGGGGTGCTATGATAGTCGAAGCCGACTTTGTGCTGTTGAAGCTAGAGAAATGAGCAAAGTGAGCCCGATTCTCCGTCTGGACTTCTCTGTTGACATCCACTCCATGGCGTTTATAAGTTATATGACCGTAGGCAGTTCCGAACGCTATAAAACCTTACTAAAACTTTAAAAAAGGAAATAAAACCTACGAGTATTGACCCTTCAACCCCCTGCCACAACGTTTTATCTGGTATATAACATTATAGTAGGGAATCCCCCCCCCCCCAAACCAGTATTGTCGCTAACTGGCTTTAAACAAGTTTAAGTAAGCCTATCACGGCTCTTGCAACACAATTAGGTCATGTAAGTGCCGAAGATTATAGGTCTTACAATATAGTAACAAACGAAAAAGACGGAGGAGAAAAGAAAAGGAGACTGAATATGTTTGATACGGGAAAAGGAGCCGCCAATCATTCCCCCATGACGGTCTTCTAAGTGATTTATACTGAGTTGAAGTGGACGCAAAACATTGTGTGCCATCCGTTCACTTTCAGCGAAACGACCCTTTTCGATCGCTGAACAGTGCTACCCCGATCTGATGGACAAGACAGTGTCCATATGGTTGCCCTTCTGGACGGTCCTGCCGGCTATCTGCGTCGTCTGCCCAATGGTACTTTTCGCCATCATCTTCTACTTCAAAAGCGAGTAAGTCTACGACTGCTTATCACTGGCCAGAACCCTCATAAACTAAAGGCGAATTGTTTAAGTTTTTGTAGCAGTTTTGCGGACCCTGTCATACAAGTAGTTCATATAGATTCTGGAGATCAGATGTGTTTCAAAAGAATAATACCACGTTAAAAATAGAAGGAAGAGCGAGACGGACGAGGGCTGTTAGAAGGAGCAACCCGTACCAGAGCACCCACCAACCAGATAGTGTTGATTACTGGCCAGGAACCCTTGTAAACTAATGAATAAATACGAGCGTTGAAATATTTTTGAAATGACAAAGAAACGTAATGAAATCAATTTCAGACTTTTTTTTGTGTAAGTCGTCATATTGTTAGCATAGTTCTCTGCTACATATTCACGGCCTTTTATGACCCTTTCAAGATATTTTAGAATTCGAATTTTAATGTCAATTTTATATAAGACAGATCAAATTAAAAAAACTCCATGAAAATCACCCATAACAGTACTGCACAGCCCAAGCAAAAAAACATAAAATAAAATGGCTGTAATAGTTCGGGAGTTTGCACTGCAATTCGAATATAGTAATGCGAGCATTGCTAACAGTGCGTCGACTCTCCATTATTTCCAGAAATACGAACATCATTGACAAGTATGATTTGGAAGAGGTGGAGGAGGAGGAGGAGGAGGAGGAGGAGGAGGAAGATGAGGAGGATGAGGAGAAGGGGAGCCGCTCTGACAGCAGTCAATCAGTCAACTCCTCCAGCAGCGGTGCGTCTGACGGCTCCCGGGATGACTCTTCCAGAGACTCAGACACGGACTCAGAATCGGAGATGGAGAGCGACGTAGAGAACAAGAAAGAGAGCGGCCGCAAAAGGAGAGACAAGGAGAGCGGCAAAAGGAACAACAAAGAGAGCGACAACAAGGAAGGAACAACTGAGAACACGTCCAAGATCGTTAATGAGGGAGCAAAAGAAGCAGCGACCAAGGGAGCAACTAAAAAAGAGACAGAGGCATAACCTGTCAAATTGATTATGTGTGAAGCTTATATTTTTTGCCAGGTGAATTTTTAATTTCTCATGTCGTATTCCTAGTTATGTTTATGCTGTAAGTGGAGATGACACGTATTATAAAGGATACGACCCATCATTTATCTCCATAGCTTGATCAGATGGCATGTATAAAGATGATATCCCGCACTCATATTATGTATGCCCCCTAAAATGCATTGCAAACTGAAGCAAAAAAAGATGACGTAATTTCCTTACAATGTACTGCTGAGCAGGAAAAGCCAATGCACCTCAAGAGGTTTATTGCCACTTGTACTCTCATCGACAGGGGTTCTGTTTTCTTTTTTTCTGCGAAGATCAAATTAGGCGCAATATTCGTCGACGTCGTCAAATATGACGTACGAGGTTTCTTTGTAAAAGGTGACTTTTTGTCGTTGGAACACTTTTGCAGTTCACTTCTTTACTTGTTTGGTTTAATTAAGGTATTGTTTGGTTGGTATTATAAAGTCGATATACATTGTGGTCAGGAATGATTTGCATGTATACTCACTTCTTATCATAAAATATATAGTTGTTTCGAAACTTCACTACTAGTATATCTACTTTTATGTGTGTACATCTGTCTGTCTGTCTGTCTGTCTGTCTGTCTGTCTGTCTGTCTGTCTGTCTGTCTGTCTGTCTGTCTGTCTGTCTGTCTGTCTGAGTGTGTGCCAGTGTGTCTGTGTGTCAGTGTTTTTGTATGTCTGTATGTATGTCTGTATGTATGTCTGTATGTATGTCTGTATGTATGTCTGTATGTATATATGTATGTATGTATGTATGTATGTATGTCTGTCTGTATGTCTGTCTGTCTGTCTGTCTGTCTGTCTGTCTTTCTGTCTGTATGTATGTATGTATGTATGTATGTATGTATGTATGTATGTATGTATGTATGTCTGTCTGTCTGTCTGTCTGTCTGTCTGTCTGTCTGTCTGTCTGTCTGTCTGTCTGTCTGTCTGTCTGTCTGTCTGTCTGTCTGTCTGTATGTATGTATGTATGTATGTATGTATGTATGTATGTATGTATGTATGTCTGTCTGTCTGTCTGTCTGTCTGTATGTATGTATGTATTTATATATGTACGTGTGTGTGCACACACGCACGCACGCACGCACGCATGCACGTACGCTTGCACGCATGCACACACGCACGCGTCCACACACGCACACACGCACGCACGCACGCACGCACGCACGCACGCACGCACGCACGCACGCACGCACGCACGTACGTACGTATTTATGTATGCATGTATGGATGGATGGATGGATATATAGATTGAAAGATGAGTCAGACAGGGATGTGTACGTTCACCAGACCTGTTCTCCCTGTATAGTGAAAATATCATGAGACACATAGAAGAAATGTCAGGTATCTCGATAGAAGGACATAATATGAACAATCTAAGATTTGCAGACGACACACTCCTAATAGCAGAAGATGAAGAACATCTACAGAATCTATTAAATGTCATCGTACAAGAGAGTGACAACATGGGCTTAAGCCTAAACATCAAGAAAACTGAAACAATGGTGATAAGCAGAAAAGCTCCAACCTCAACTTGCAATATCAAAATCAATGATACCACCCTCAAGCAAGTACTTCTATACATATTATACTTGGGAAAGTTTCTCACTCTGGCCGCCTAAAACTTCCCATCCACTTAACTTTCGAATTTGACAAAATTAACGGTGGTTCAGAATCATTTAAAGGGTGCACAAACAGTTTTATTGAGGGGCCTGAAGTCAATGTCGTTTAAGTTTCAGTTATTCATTAATTTCGTTTAGATCTAATCTTGGGAAAGTCCGTCTTCTAAGACGCCATTGTATACAAGCGAGATTTCTGTTCACTAGCCGTGCACACTGACGAAAGCGGAATAGAGAATCAATCTCTACATTTCTATATCTAGACCTTCTAATTTTTTTTTCATCTCTAAAGATTTATTTCTCCATTCCAGTAGAGTGTAAATATGACCACTGACTTTCGGTTGATGTTAATGCACAGATCGTTCCTTTTATCGAAAGGGGGCCCAGCTAGTTTTAAATATTTGGGGACCCTTATATCATCAGATGGGAGATGTCACACCGAAATTAAAAGCCGCATTTGCCAAGCAAAAGCAACCTTCCACAAAATGAAACAGATACTCATAAACATCAATCCGTCAGTGGAGGAAAAAAGAAAAAAAAAGTACTGAAAAGTTACATCGAGTCAATCCTTTTATACGGGTGCGAAGCATGGACAATCAATAGACAGCTAGAAAGAACAATTAAGGCAACAGAGTTATGGTTCATAATAAGCATGCTGCGTATCCCATGGACAGCTAGAAAGATAAGTGAAGAAATCTTGGTTGAAGCAAATTGCAGACGACAGCTTATGACGAAAGCGACAGGCAAATTTCATTGCTCACATAATGCGGACAGAAGCATTGGAGAATATAGTAACAACAGGCAAGTTTGATGGAAAGAGAGGCTGAGGCAGATAGAGGGAAAAGATACTGGACAAGTTGACAACATGGCTAGGAACAGCAAGAACAACAGACACCCTTGCTGCAACACAAGACAGAGTGAAGTGGAGGTCCATGATCGCCCACGTCAGTTGGCGAGGCACCGGATGATGATGATAGATGGATGGATGGATGGATGGATGGATGGATGGACGCATGGATGCATGGACGCATGGATGCATGGATGCATGCATGGATGCATGGATGCATGCATGGATGTATGAATGTATTGATGATTTTCGATGTCCTTTTGTCGGAAAAAGTGCTTTTGGAATGGCATCTATCTCTTCTCCTTTGCTCCTATTATTGGTTGTTTCAGGCTAGTTTCTTTTAACGCAACCACATGGACCATATTTGATACTTTCTCTTTTCCTAAAACATAACAGTGGTCATATGGACTGACTCAATATGTTACACGCAACGATAGCAACGATACATTGTTCAAAAACTGGACGATCTATTGATCATGAGACCAATCGTCAGGCGTATCCACAAAATTGTACAAAATTTGGACGATTTGACGATGGCTTGGAGACTGGGTCGAGAAATATTTTCTGTGCGATCACTGTTAGATTTGGGGGAGGCGTACTTCACTACCAGGTCATGTACGAAAAATCTTGAACTGTGTGGAGATATTGTACAACCCCCCCCCCGCCCCCCAAAGACGTTTTTGGATCGTCGTTGTAAACTTACAGGGCTCAGTGGTGGAAGAAAAGGACTAGAAAGAACAACCAGCTGAGGACTAACATCAGCTTTCACTGATCCTGAGAGAAAACAGGGTCGACATTGATGAGGAACCGAAAGCTGAGAGTGAGACACCAGCGTGGATCAAAAGTAAGAGGAAGGATAATATCACATCAAATTCTCTCTCTCTCTCTCTCTCTCTCTCTCTCTCCCTCTCCACCCCCTTCTCTCTCTCTCTCTTTCTCTCTCCCTCTCTCTCTTTCTCAGTCTCAATCTCTTATTCAGTCTCTTACACACACACACACACACACACACACACACACACACACACACACACACGCACTCTCTCTCTCTCTCTCTCTCCCTCTACATCTCCCTCTCTCTATCCCCCTCTCTTTCTTTCTTACTCTCTCTCTCTCTCTCTCTCTCTCTCTCTCTCTCTCTTTCTCTCTGTGCCTCCCTTTCTCTTTCTGTCTCTGTCTCTGTCTCTGTCTCTGTCTCTGTCTCTGTCTCTCTCTGTTTCTGTCTCTGTCTCTGTCTCTCCCCCCCCCCTCTCTCTCTCTCTCTCTCTCTCTCTCTCTCTCTTTCTCCCCCCTCTCTCTCTCTATCTGTGTGTGTGCGTGTGTGTTTGCGTGTTATGTCTTTGGCCCAGGACCAGTTATTCATTCTTTTATTCATACTATTTGCCAGCGTATTTTATATGTATGCCTTTTTATACAGAAAAAGAGATAGGGAGAGTTGATAGCACAGTGGTCTTTTTGTTTATTTCTGGCAACTACGATACGAGCGAGAAATAAAAAACGAAAGTTCTCAATATTATTGCCAGGTCTCATTGTCTGAGAAACTCATTATTGGTCAATATTTCCCTTACTGTCTTATTTTGTTCTACTCCAGAACTGTGCTTGTGTTTATATGGGTGGTTGGCGGGTGCTCTGGTGTGGTTTGCTTCTTCTTTCCTATCAACCATCTATCGTCCTTATCTCCCCTCCTTCTTTTTTATGTTTGTTACTCTCTTGTAACATCTCTAATCTTCTGGCGCTTATATGACCTTATGCAGTTGCGAGCGCCGTAAAATCTCTACTAAAACTTTTAAAAATATTTATAGACAGACAGGCAGAGAGACAGACAGAGAAACAGACAGACAGACAGACAGACAGACAGAGATTTTAGATCAATCCCTACAGTCAATTCATAGTTTTGCTTCAGCCTCAGAACTGCCTCCTTCAATGACATTTACTGATGCTGATGCTGATGCTAATGTCTAATCAACGAGATGAAAGTGTTGTTTCGGCACTACCCCAGTGGGGGTCGTCTGGTGTCTGAGGTAAAAACTAACGAGAAAACGGTTAGCCAAAGTTTGGTGACTTCTAAAGCGTGGAAGACTTTGGAAATTGCAAATTTACATCTCTTTTGCTTATGATCAACGTTGTTCAGTAAAATCCACGCATATTTTTTTTTTTTACATGGACATAAAAGAGTGTTGAGCCAAAACACAACAACAACAGCAACAACAACAACAACGAAAATCCAACAAAAATTTGATAAAAATTACCAAACAGGAAAAAAAGCGGGTTCTATCCATTTTTATTATTTTGACGAGCGCCTGATTTCACCACGATGTTTTACATTTACTTTCTGGGCCCAGACAATTTGAACAGCGTGCCGAAGATATTTTAAAAACAATAACATTATGTTTCTAACAAAATGCTTTCCGCTACGTGACTACTTCGTGTTCTCTATTGATACAATGCTGAGATATGATGCGGATGTTCTTGGTTCCTACCTCTAACCAGGTGCTTTAGAACTTGAGTTGTTTAGGGTGTTTTGGTGGGTCTCAGCACACTTTGATCTGTAATTTCGGAGACAGACGTTATAAATTGAACATAAAAAACCGCCCCACTTCTCTAACAGATCTTACACTGTTAATTAAACCCATATCATTCTTTCTACAAAGTGACTTTGGACTAAAGGGGCTTATCATGTTAGCGTCAAGACGATTGTATTTTGAACACACGTTTTTATTCACTGCATACGCTTAAACTGTTATGCATTTTTCAGGGAAACACGGTACGTATTTACGACTGCATATTCTCATTATGGAGTCCAGCCAACATTCTTTGATATCAGTCAATAAAACTATTAAGTATGGCTTAATTGTCTTATCATTTTTTCGTGTGAGAAACGTTCACTGGAGTCTTGTTGCCTTATTTGCGAGAGCTCTTTCTACAAAACATGCCACGAAACGTCTCTCTGTATCTAGAGTTCATTTTGTAGTAGACGAAGATGTTCACGCTTGAGTTGGACAATTCCCCAAGAGAAACAATCGTCCAGGCGCTGAAATACATATTCTGGTAACGACGACCGAAGTTGAACTCTGGTTCCAGAAAACTGGTGGTGACGACAAGAGCCATGCCGGGGAACAGAAAACCAATCAAGATGGTAGATACCATTAAGGTCAGTCTGATGGCCCCCCGTTCTCGACGGGAAATGTTATTTTTGTCCGAGGCTCCGGTAGAGGTCGTCTGCAAACGCCACTCGGAGCGTTTCTTGAGCAGAAGGACGAGAGTTGACGTCAGAATGAGAAGAAGGCCAAACGAACTGAGCTGGACACAGACACTGAGTCCAAAGCTCAAGTTTTCCAGCTCAGCTGCGTTCGACCTCGAGACTAAACTTATTTCTGATCTATTTAGAGCGTAGGAGAATTTCCAGTCAAGTTTATGAGCCATGTAGATAGGTACCTCGATGAGAAAGAGGAGGGTGAAGATGAGGACGACGACGGCGAATGTCCGACGAGGTGTGAGAATTCTCTTGACGTGTAGAGGCACGGCCACGCAAAGACACCTCTCTAGTGTGATGTAGACGGTGATGAGTCCCGTGATGCGAGCAAAGCAGAAGCGTGGATGCCCCCCGACGAGGAACTGAACGTCTCTATAATTCACTCCCATCTCTGAGTAAGGGATTAAAGGGTTGAAACAGACCGAGAGAATCGCGCCACAGATCACTGTTCCCAAATCAGATACGGCCAGAGCGGCGAGTCCCACGTTGATACTTTCACGAAAACCTTGTCTCCAGAAGATGGAGAGGTTCACAAGATTGCTAATAACGCCGAAGATGGAGACCAATCCACCGAGTACGACGTTATTTAAAGTTTCTATTGTGTACAGTGTTGCCAGGCTCATCAAAGAAGTCATTCCATGTGGGTCTGACGTCATGTTACGTATTTCCATGTCGGCCATTTTGAAACGTTTGAATCTTTATCTGTCAATAAACCAAAAGAGATTTTCTGACGTCCTGGTTATACTAAATTGTTGCGCTATCAGAATATCCCGATGACACAACTTCAAATGTAAGTGCACAAAATTATGGTACTACTTTGTTTCTGCAACCAACCAACCTACCAACCACATCACCAATCAACCAACCAAACAACCAACCAACCAACCAACATTCCAACCAACTCACCCTAACCCACCAACCAACAAACCAAGCAACTAATCACTCAGCCAATCACTAAACTAAGTAACCAACAAAGTTAAACTGTTAAGTTAGAGGTCTTGCCTAATGTCTTGTATCTTTATCTACGATAGGCTCCCGGAACTTCACGAAAACTCAATTTGCCTACCATTAATCCCAATACACCGTATTTGTCCCCAAACAGTAGTAAACAAATATAGAGTACTGTCTGCACATTCTTATCATTCACGTTGAATATCAAGTTATCATATAGTTATTATTAGATTTGGCTGGGGGGAGAAAAATAAAAATACAGGGTGTCTTAAAAAAAGAGGACCCAGATAAAGGGCGATAACCCAGCCATCACTACATTGATTTCCCCAAAATTTTGAACAAATAGAATTCAACTATAAGGACATCAAGTTTGCAAATACGAAGTAAACCTATGAAGACATTCGAGAAATATCAAAGTTTAAACATTTCAATCAAAATTGGATAAAACACAAACTTTTACTTCTTAACAATGTTCAGCTACAGGGGAGTGATCGGCATGTTCTGGTTTCAGGAAAAGAGCGGTAAAACCAGACAGTCGCGTCAGATGAGTATCTCATCGTCCTGAGAAAGTTTTGTAGAAGTTTTGTGACGTGGGTGGTTGGTGGGTGCTCTGGTGTGATTTACTTCTTCTTTCCTATCGCCCTTATGTCCCCTTTTTCTTTTTTACGTTCGTTACTCTCTTGTAACCCCTCTAATCTTCTGGCGCTCATATGACATTTTGCAGTTGCGAGAGCCGTAAAACCTCTACTAAAACTAAAAGAAGTTTTGCGAGAATGTGTTATGCAGTAGAAGCCTGGTTCCAGTGGGATGGCGCTTGTGTGGTTGTAAGAAAGGTTTAGAGAACACATCATAGGCCGAAAGTTGACAAATGAATGGTCACCACATTTCCCTTATTTTGAGCCCCTTCAATATTTACCTCTTGTTTTTTTTATGTTTTTTAAATGAAGGAACAGAGTCTATGGAAATAACCCACACATATTGAAAAGTTAAAACTCAATGTTAAACATGATGTCCAAAGAGTCCACCCAGAAACATGCCACGATGTTATTCAAAATTTCCAGTGACATAGACCTATTGGAGCTTGCAGGGAGAGTTGTTGTTGTTGTTGTTATCGATCCTGCAACATCTGGGCTCTCGCCCTTCTGTCCAATGCCATGTAGTGATAAGTGCAGGTTTGCTGCAGTTGCTGTAATGTTCCGTAGAGTGTGTTGTCGGAGTTAGGTCTCGGAGGGAGAAGGGTAGCTCTGATGTCATTTAGGGATGTACAGTGGAAAAGATGATGTTCCACTGTCTCCTATGCATAGTCACACAAAGGACATATTGAGGGAAGTTCTGGTTTTATTCTGTTCAAGTGAAAGTTGAGCTGTATATGTTCTGTTCGTAGGCGGAAGATCGTGGTCTGTTTCTTTCTCTGTAGGTGGTTGATATTGTCATTTCGTTTTGTTGTAGTCATATGTTTGAAAACTGCTCTGCCTGTCTTTCACAAGGCCCATCTGTTCATCCAATCTTGTTTGCTGTTGCTTTTAATGATTTGTTTTGCAGTGTGGTATGAAGTTGGAATGTTGGGTTGTTCCTGTCTAGATCCCCTTTTGGCGAGTGTGTCTGCTCTGTCATTTTCAGGTATGTTTGAGTGTCCGGGAATCCACTGCATCACCAGGTTGACGCCACAGAATGTTATCAGATGATGGGAGCCAAACAGTATATGTGTCAAGTCTTCGTTTAGATGGTGATCATTTTCTATTGCTTGCAAGACTGATAGTGAGTCAGTGAAGATCACTATACTCTGGCTTTTGTTTGGATGAGTGTCAAAAACTGTGCGGAGATGGTATAGTGCTGTTTCAATTGCTATCATTTCTGCGTCGTAGTTGTTGCATTTCTCTCCACAGGCTGCAGAGATCTCATTGGAACTTCCATTTGGGTACTGTATTAGTATTCCATATCCGGCTTTGGTTGTGCCTTTGAATGCTGAGCCGTCTGTATTGACGTGTATCCAGTCATCTGAATAGCTGTCGATTGTTTGGTGTGAAGAAAGCATCAACTTCACTGGGTCTGAAGATTTTGTGCTATTGTCTCTGAGAGAAGTTTTAATGATTGGTTTTTCCATAGAAATGTGGGGAGGGATGTTTTGGTTGACTCTTTTGGTTTCTCTTCTGTTTTGTGGTAGGTGGTGGCTCTCCATTAGTTCTGTGATGCGATGCATGACTGATTTTTGTTGAAGTCGTTTCTTTGGTTTCCATGTTTCTACTAATTTCCTGTTTTGGTGGTTGGGGCATATTCTTTTGGTTCTTTCATGAAGCTCCAAAACTGCTTTATCTCTGCGTATTCCCAGGGGTTCAACATTTGACAGAATTTCACATGCGACAGTAGGTGTAGATCTCATGCCACCATTAATGAAACGAAGGGCATTATTTTGGACCTTGTCAAGGGTATTGCAAGTAGTTGCACTACACATAGTGAGTAGGCTATTGCTGTATTCCAGGGAAGATCGGACATAACCAAGGTATAGAGCTCTCAGAGTTTGTTTGTCTGATCCCCATGAACTGCTCGCAAGTTTCTTTAAAAGTTGGAGTCTTCTTTTCGCCTTGTTCTTTATGCTCTCCACTTGGCTTTTCATTGTTAGACTTTGGTCAAGTTTGACTCGTAGATACGTTGGTTGTTCTTCTTTGGGGAGATTTTCATTTCCTATCTTCAGTTGGAGTTTTTCTTTGGCTATTTTATGGCTCTTTGTAAAGAAAGTGTATACTGTTTTCGAGCAGTTTCTTTTGAGCTTCCATTTCTGACAGTAATTGTGGAGCCTCTTGAGGTCTTCATTTAATTTTCCTGCTCCTACTACCGTGCTGCGATGTGTCTGCCAGAGAGCAAGATCATCAGCGTAGAGAGTCTTTTCTGATTTCAGCAAGTTCGTCACATCATTAATGAAGATCAGGAACAAAGTGCAACTCAGACAGGAACCTTGGGGTAGGCCTTCCTCGAGTACTTCTCTTGACGAGTGGGCATTGTTCACCTTTGTTTCGACGTTTCGATCCGCAAGGAAAAACTTGATCCATTTATAAAGTTTCCCGTGTATCCCGAGGTCCATCATTTTCATGAGTAGGCTTTTTCTCCACACTCTGTCATACGCCTGTTGGAGATCTACAAAGATGGCAACAGTGTGTTTAGTCTCCTGGAAACCATCCTGGATGTCTTGACTTCTGTGTTGCTGCCTTTTCTAAAGCCTGCTTGGTGTGGGTTCAAGCTGTTGGAGTTTTCCAGGTACCAGTAAAGGCGGTTGTTCACCATTCTTTCGGCAAGCTTACTGATACATGATGTTAGTGATATAGGTCGGTAGCTCTTCGCTTCTCCAGGTGGTTTCCCCTTCTTCAGGAGCGGTATGATCTGGGCGATCCTCCATGCCTTTGGTATTCCGCTCGTTCTCCACGTGGTATTTACTAAGCGGCGTATGACATCTTTTCCTTTATCACCAAGGTTGCACAGCATTTCGTTGTGTATTTTGTCTGGTCCTGGGGCTTTCTTTTGCTTTAATTTTTTTAGGGCCTGTCCAAGTTCCATCATGCTGAAATCCTCCTAAAAAAGGGTGTTGTTCACGGTAGGGGCTTTTTCGTCATGCTTAGCCTTGTTTATGAGGAGTCTATCGGCCTCAGTTAGTCTACTTGCCCTGTTTACAGAGGCGAAATACCGGTTAAAATGTTCATCTTTCTTCTGGTCTTCTGCGATGGTGTTGCCTGAAAGGAAAATAGGTTTGGGGTTGCTTTTTTGTCTTTCTCCTGAGAGGTTGCTGACAAGGGGCCAAGCCTTTGTTCCATTGTGGCGAAGGTCAAGATCTTCACAAGTCTGGGTCCATTTTTCATTTTGGGCTTTTTTTACTGTCATTTTCACCTGAGCGCAGGTCTTGTTATAGTGTGTTCTGGATATTGGTGATGGTGAGTTTTCCAGTAACTGTCTGGCCTTCTCTCTTTCTGCCACGGCAGTCTGGATTTCTTCATTCCAAAAGGGTTTGTAATTTCTTCGGCATCCCCGTGGAATGTGCAGAGATGCGGCTTTAAGAATATTTTTAGTGACTTGTTCATTTAAAAAATCAGCATCATCTGTTTCTACTATGTTAGAGAGCAATTTGTCTGAGGTCTTTTTGTATTCTGCCCAATTGGCTTTCTTAAAGTTCCATCGAGTTCTCCGAGGGTGGTTCAAAGCAGGTGGGGAGGTGATCTGTGTAAAGATAGGTCTGTGGTTACTTCCTATGTCATCAATCACTTCGATGCGACAGGCGTTTTTGATGTCAGATGAGCAGATGGTGAGACCAGGCCGGCTGAGAGTCAAGTGGGCTCTGTGATGTAGGGTAGGAGTGGAGTTAGCATTTTGCAACACAGAGAGGTTGCTGGTTTCACAAAGCTCTTCTATCTTTCGACCTGTGCGGTTGTAGCTGGTGTAGCCCCATTCAGGGGAGTGGCCATTGAAGTCACCCGCACAAATGGTTTTCTCATAGTTGGTTGCTTGTAGATCAGACAAGTCGCATGTTGTCTGTGGAGGGCTGTAAACATTGTAGATTGTAAACTTCCTACCAATGTGCCATATGGTGGCCTTCTGGGTATCAGTTGGTTGGGCAGATGATAAGTGTACGACATCTCCCTGAACATCGTTCCGCAGGTAAGTGACTACACCACGGCATCCTGTGCATGTGCAGGCGTAACTGGTGTATCCTGTGAGGTTCAGGTCCGTACCTTTGTGTAGGGTTTCTTGAAGGAGGTGCAGGGAGAGAAATTGTCAACACCTGAAGATTTAAATAAACACCACCTCCCTGAGTTCATTTTGCAATATCAGTTTAGTATAAATGTGTTATTCAATGCACAAATAGTGACTATTTGAAATGGAACGATATGGTTGATTTTTTAAGAAATTGCTAAATCTCGCGTTTCACTAAATTTTTGGGTGGAAGTTTTAAAATTTAATATTTTTCCAACACTTTAGTTGATTTCTTTCATACTGGTGGGATTAACGTCCTTATAGCTGAATTTTATTTCTTCAAAGTTTTAATGAAATTGGTCCAAAGATAAACGAGTTATTACCCTTTAAATGCGTCCTCTCTTTTTTTAGACACCCTAAGTGTAGAATACTCTTCCAGAGGATGACACACTCTAACCTTGTAAAGCCTCAACTGAACTCCTCGCTCAACGACGAACTAATAAACAAACCGACTCAACAACGAAGTAGCCAATCAACATTTAGGTAAGATTAAATAGCAGACCCACTGTCTTAATCGACATGAACTCGGAGAAAGCACCACGTAATATTATATTCTTCGGGGGGGGGGGGGGGGGGGATACGATGTTTCTAAATGGGGACTAAACTGATGGGATTGGTACAATTGGTAAAGATGTGACACGGTATTCAAAAGGTCCAGATTCACACACACTTCGCCTTTCTCCACTAGATAATTCCTCTAAGTTCCTGAAATTTGTTGAAACATATAATTTCAACTCTCAAAAAATTGAACACTCGCACTTGGGTTACATGTTTGAATTTAAAACCGATTTGGCACTAAGGTTTACGAGTAATCTATCGAGAATCATAAACCAGATTCGTGAGAAGAAATAATTATTCTTGATGTTTTATTTTCCACCTACTTTCATTCTAATCGTTTGTAACCAAAAAAAAGAAGACTTTTAAGAAACTACGGACAAAGTTTACTGTATATAGTGCTCCCCGGAACTAAGCGTCTTTGTGAAGAGAACATTATAATCGCTGATTTTGTAATAATATTATTAATTCACCCTCTGACAAGCATCAAATCAATGACAGAACAGTTATTAAATGGCGTGTTCTGTTAGCGCTGTAGTTTTCTAAACCGCCGTATCATGTTTTATCACTCATTGGTTAATAATTGTCTTCCCACTTATTATTCATCTACAGTGGTTTTCCTTTGTTTAAAAAAAAATAATCCTAACAAGTACTCTTTACAAGATGGTCGTTTCTTGGCAGTGTTTTACTATAGATCTAAGTACAAGTTATTTATTAGTGCTTAGGGAGACCAAATTTCCCTTTCTAAGCTCTAGAATATTATGGCTCACAATTAAATATGATCTTCATGTAATAGGATAGGTGTTCTCCGTGATAGTGATGCTATATAATAATATCATGAAATATAGAGTGATTCCCTCGAAAAAAATTGTACCACTTTGAAAAATTAATATTTCGCACAAAAATCTGGACTAGAATGTTGTACTAGGAATTTGTTTGACATAAAAATTCACAAAGAAGAAATTTATTTTCCCAAGAGGAAATGGCTTTTATCTCTCTCTTTTGCCCTTTTTAACTCCCAGTGGAGCACAGGCCATCAACAACATTACTCCAGCGAAACCTGTCCTGAGCATCCTTTTCTATCTGTTTCCATGATGTCCCCGCTTTTTCAATTTCCGCTTGTTAGTCGCGAGCCCTCTGCTTTCCATCCTATCAAAGCTCGCTTGGCGTATGTTGATAACAGAATACCTACTCCTTCTGTATGCCGCGAGTTTTCCTCCAGATGTCCAGAGTAGAGAACTGTTTCCCAGGCACAGAATTCTACACTTATAGAAGCGGAACTCCCTCTTCGCGATCGCCGATTCGCTGTGAGGAATTGAAACTAAAACATGGCGGCCGGTTGAGGGCACCTTTGGCTGCGCCGCACAGCGAGGCTTCGCGTTGCTATGCACGCTGATGCTAGTGGTAGGGCTTGGAAGACACCTTACATCAGTATTTTAAAACTTTCTTCGAAGAGGAAATATAGTGAAATAGTCTAGTACATTTTTATTGCCTACAATATGTCATATTTGGCAACGTTACAATGTTTTTGTATTTGTATTGTTGGTTTGTTGTTGTTTTTTTAATGATGGGATGGGATCTAGATCTAGATCAAGATAGATCTAGATCTCTAGATCAAGATAGATTTCTAGATCTATTAAAGATCTTCACAATCACAATACACTTGATAATAACACTAATTATGAACATTAATTCTGTTGGCAAAATATCTAGATATAGATCTAGTCTTGATTAGTACTAGATCTACGAAGGGGACGCTGACAGTAACATGCTCACTACAATAATATTGTCATTAAACTTAAGGCCACCCAAAGCAAGCAAAAAAGAACAATATGAGCCTTTTCTCCAATTTACTAGAAAGAGATAAATAAATTGAGCTTATATTGAGGAAATGTATTATTTCTCACTTTAAAAATTCATCTCTGTGTTTGCATCAGTAGTGTGTACATACAACAACATTAACATTAATATGCTTTGTTTAAAGCACGCGCGAGTCTAACAAATACAAGAGATTGGAGAATGTGTCGGTTGCACATAAAATACATAGGCCTATTGTACATGCTGCCAAAAACACAAAAATGCAGAAAAGGCCTAAAAATATAGGTATACACATAAAAGCCAATAATGCAAAACAAAGTAAACAAGAGTGCAACTGGCATATGTTTCCTGAATATATGTTCAAAGTCATTTTCTGTGTGTTGGGAGTGTGATTTCTAATGCATGAATGATAGGCTCATTTAGATGTGATAATGAAGAAACTTGTGTCTACAGTCACAACAGAAAGAGTTCCATGGCGAGTGATCACTGGTCAAGGATTTCAGAGCTGTGTGCATTTTGAGAAAAATGTATCCCCATACCCTGGATCACATGTCTAGGGGATGGGCTTGTCCCCCTGTAATCCCCGCTCACAGTAAACAAACACATATTTTTGAACACAAATAAGAAAAAATAAGTGGTCTCTTGTTACGGATCAAATTGAAGTCCTGTTTCAATTCGATTAATTGATAAAAAAAAGTGCGTATCGCAATGCGTTGGCCACCCCCTGCCCTATAGGCCTATGCTATTTAATAAATACATTCGTCAGACCTGGAATCTTTAATGCCCGCACACAGTAAACAAACACACATTTTTGAATACGTATAAGAAAAAATAAGTGTTGTCTTGTTACGGATCAAATCGAAGTCCTGTTACAATTCAATTAATTGATAAAAGCGTGTATCGCAAGGCATCGGCTAACCCAGCACTATTACGCTATTTTATAAATACATCCGTCAGATCTGGTATCTTTAATCTTTAATTTTTAATTCCCGCACATAATTAACAAACACACATTCATGAACACGTATAAAAAAAATAAGTGGTCTCTTGTTACGGATCAAATTGAAGTCTAGTTACAATTCAATAATTGATAATAGCGCGCATTGCAATGCATTTGCTAACTCAGCATTATACGCTATTTAATAATACATTCGTCAGATTTGGAATCTTAAATTATAATCATAATTATATGAGCCCACGCGTGGGAAGTGAAAGTGAAAGGAATTGAAAATGCTTTCAAAAACAATTATGAAAGTAACATAATTAAAGTAGGACTACATGTGTTTATAAAGGCCCAAAAAGGTGTATGGATGCGGAAATTAATGTTTCGGAAGAAAATAATACGCTATCTCTACTACTGTAGCATGCTGTCAAAAATTTAATGCGCAACTTATTATCAAATATCTAGGCTACTGAACTATCAAACACCTAGGTCTAGATTCTCCTACTTTTACATAATGACTTAGATCATCAATTCGTCTTAACTAATGAGTATTTTTTTCAAACATTTGCACACATCTATAAGTTCTATATTATTGTAGAAATTTCTTTAAAGAAAATTCTTTAATAAATACAAGCCCAATATATAAAAAAAAAATCCCAGTCAATGGTTTCTACAGATTTTTAAAAAAGAGCTAAATCTGTTTTAAAAGCAAGTCCGTCCTTTTTTCTACTTCTGCTGGCGACATAAAGATAATTATAGAACGCATGTTTTGAGAACATTAATTAGATCTAGTGAAAAAATATGTTCAGTGTAAAACAAATTTCTTGTAACAAGTTTTGCTACTAAAAAATTACGTAGGCCATATGCGTATGCAAAATGTGTGTGGGAAGCTAGAAGTGCTGTGAACAATCCCATCCGTGTTACGATTTTTTTCACAGTTCTGTAGATCTTATATATTATAAACTCTCTATGTCTGCTGTTTCTGTTGTTGCACCCAAAAACACAACAATTTAAAACCTTAATTCCAATCTCTAGTTGCACAGTGAATTCTGTAACTCAAAATTACAAACTGGACAGTAAATGTTCCACTTTTCACTTTGTAAAAGCCGCTATTGCTTTAAAAGCTATAGGGTTACTTCCGAAAACGATAAATCGTGCCCTCAAGACGCCATTGTTTTCGGTCTTCAATTCCTCACAGGTCACGTGGTACAGTTCCCGTTCTATAAGTGTAGAATTCTGTGTTTCCAGGTGCCAAGTCTGGTGGTTTTTCTAGTCGACAGGAGGTTTCTCGGCTTGGTTGCTTCCTTCCGGCTTTCACCACCCTGCTTTTATAAAAAGCATATATAAATGCCAAATACACCAATTTAAAAGAATCTTGTTAGGAAATAATGAAATGCTTGTTTTTTTCCTTTCCTTTTATTTTTATAAAGTCTAATTTTTCCATTCCTGTAACCTTTAAATAATATTTCTTTTCTCCTACAGAGTTAAATTCTGAAATTCCGAGAACCATTGGTCTATAAGGGCTCCTTTGGACTCGACACATTTTAACTTGTCGTTCGTTATATGACGTCAACACTCGATTGTGAATGCCGTGCGGTATATTATTATGGTCTTCAACAGTACTTTAAGATCACAGTCATTTCTTCTTTCAATTACAATGTAGAGAGTCGTTTGAAGTACTGCCACTGACTAAACCGTCTAATTCGCTTTTGTATTTGACAACACATAACCCTGTTTCTGATCCCTCTTTTTTGTGTAGGTTCCATAGCAGGTAAATCTAGGCTAAAGTTCTCTTTTTGCGTGTATTGTACGATCTAAGAAGTCGTTTTTACTCTCATAGTAATCATAGTCATATTTCATTTCATGTTTGTTTTTAATGTTTGTCCTTACAATTATCATGATGCGTGCCATTATTTTGTAAGTAGTGAGGGAGAAAGAGAGAGGAGAAGGGAGAGAGAAAGAGAGAGAGAGAGAGAGAGAGAGAGAGAGAGAGAGAGAGAGAGAGAGAGAGAGAGAGAGAGAGAGAGGGAGAGAAAGAGAGAGATATAAAGAAAGAAGAGAAGAGAGAGAGATAGAGAGAGAGAGAGCGAGAAAAGAGAGAAAAATAAGAGAGGGGGGGGGGTGGGTGGGGAGGAATGGGATTGATGAGTTGCAATAATGTATTTGTGTGTGTCTAGTGCTGGACCAGTAAAGTATAGTTTTTCTTATATATTATAGTGCCAGGGACGCTTTGCGGAGTTGTCCAATATCTAAAATTTGTTTAGTGGTCCTTGATAAACTTCTTGCTTGCTACTCATATACCAGTAGTTGTAGTGTTGCAAAGTGTAGTCCTGGTGAGGCTTTCATTACAAAGTGTATTGCATTGTAACGTTCAGTCATGAACATAATCAGAAGACCACTAGCAGGCTCCTTCATATGAAAATTCCATACAGAACAAGCATTTCTTTCAAAAGAATAGAGATTGCTTCAGCACTAACTACAGTAATAATGTATCAGTATCATTGGAAAAAGACAACGTACCGATGCACAGTCAACCTCGCGTCCATTGACATCGGACTCTCAGAAAACAGAAGGAATCCTTGGTCTCTTTTTCTCATACATTTTAACAAATCATCCCATACGCATCAAACAGATATTCAAGCGACCTGCGACCTAACGTAACAGTTTTCCTGCTAGCCAGCCAGAGTGACATGACATGTGCATACTGTAGATCATTTTTGCAACAGCAATTACAGTAACATACACATAAACACACACTCACACACACACACACACACACACACACACACACACACACACACACACACACTGAATCAGTTGTTCCAACTCTAGTGAAGTTCAAACAAAAGCTCTTGACAGTTTTTGTTACACGATCGACATCAAATTTGAAAGTCAGTAAGTTGAAAAATGCGGATTACATCTCATAATTTAGTCTCCGCCTAAGATCCCTCCGGGTATGATCCCCTGCTGTTTTAATTAAGAAAACAGAATTATACTGTACAAAAGTGACCTACAATGTATAAGATCCCGTTCTGATTCACCCTGACGGTCAACATTGGACTAAGATGCCGCATTTCAAATCATAATTTACGGAACAACCACCCAGGCGGACACAGCCTATTAACCACGAGTGAAAAGTTGCGATCATTGAACTGCCCGTCGCTTCAAAGATCGGCCACTCTCGTGAATGTGATCACACGCGTTATAAAACTCGATGATACGGTACAATGTTTAGCTCAAGACGGGATAACACCGAGGCGTGAACTGACCGAAGCGTTTGTTTTTGCTACACTTCGCACTCACATCTGAGCTCTCCACCTAACTTTCTCCAGTCAGGATCACATCGAACTGTGTACTCTTCCCTGACCATTGCAGCAACTGTCTCAACTCCCGAATTTGCAAGACAGACGTTTTTTAAATCCTATCTGAGCTACAAAGTTTAAATTTGGCACACGGGTGCTATATAGTCTGTTTTATGATCTGATGTGAGTATTTTGCGAAATATGGATTACTTTTTAAAATATTCTCGATTTTGTGTTACTTTCCCCCTTTTTCGGAAGTCGTCCGGTGATATATACATATTTTTGTTGTTTTTCTTGATTGAAAAACAATCTTAGCATCGGATCACAAATAATAGGTTTGTGTATTTGTGTGTCAAGTTTGAGGCTTAAATTCCTGTATTTTCTGTGGAAAACGCCTGTCCCCTCAACATGGCAAAACAATCCAAGATGGTGCCACGAAGTACAACTTTTAAATAAAACTTTAAAAACTCCGTCCAAGTTTTTCTAATTATTAGTCGATAATCAACCTATATCACCTTTAAAAATTGAAAGAAAGTCAAACCCCGAGAATTTTCCTCGTATCATGTACATCTCCCGTTAAGTGGGAGTGTATCACCTTTCAAAATTCCCAAAACTCAATTATTTTTTTTACCTCGAAAGGTTTTGTCGAGGTTCATTCTCTAAATTACGACAGCTGACGCGATTGGCATAAATCAAACAAAGAAAAGAAAAAAAAAGTAAATTTCTGAGTCGACTCCACCTCCTTTGAATATGGGACGACTTTTGTTTTTTGAGTTGCCATCGTGGATAAGCGCGGCTTTCTCCGTCCGCCTACCTTTGTTTTGTTTCTTTCCATGCGCCCGTGTTGGATGGATGAACAGAAAAATTATACAAATGAGGATTTCATTTCGCACGTGTTTTGAGCGGTAGAATAAACGGGAAAAAATAATCCAACCCTACAACTAACCCTAATCAACCCCCCCCCATAAAAAAAGTAAGAAGAGCTACGCCTGACCAGGGGGAAAGCCCCCTGACCCCCCTCCCCCATTTACCGTATAAGAAAAGAAAACCTACCCACCGCAACGACCGACTAACTCAATAAACACAATAAAGAAGAGACCTAACCCTAGTACATATCCCTACCCTTACCTCAAGTATAACCCTCAAAAAACAAATTAAAGGAGAGACCTACCCTTACTCCTGCTGTTGAGCGGGGATATGCGCTATACAAATGCTATCTATTATTATTATTATTATTATTATTATTATTACTCCTACCCCAAACCCTAACCCAACCCCTACTCCAAACCCTAACCCAACCCCTACCCTTATCCCAAACCTAACTCTCCACAAACACAATAAAGAAGAGGCCTAACCCTAACCCTAAGCCCCCTCCCCTCTACCCTCAACAAACACAACAAAAAGGGCACTTACCATTACCCCTACCCCTACCCCTGTCCCTAACCATACCCAAACCCAAACCATAACACCAACGGCCTACCCCTAACCCAAAACAAATCTAGAGAGAGAGACAGGTTTGGCTAACCCTTTGTTGTAAACGCATCTCCGCAGGCTACCAAAAGGTTAGTGTTTAATATTCTTTTATGTTGGAGTAACAACAATTGTCACTTACTATTATTGATTGTTGATCCACGGCATTTCTCCCTTGAAAAAGAAAAACGATTAGATAACCCCAGTGAGAAAACTTTGGTTTCGACATTCAAAGCCTGTAATTTTCTGTGGATCTAATTTTCTACAAATCTCCTGATGTTTGAGTGTAAACGTTCCGAACTGTCTAGCCTCAGTTGAATTATCACAAGAGTGTTCTCGGCCAATTATCAATATTTGTGAGGCAGCGTGGTGAAATCAGGCACTCGTCAAAATAATCAAAGCGAAGAAACTTACATTTTGCCGCAGGTTTTGAATTTTTATAAAACTTTTGTTAATTGGCTCAACACCTTTCATGCCCTTTAAAGAACTCATTTCTGTGTGGATTTTTCTGAAAAGCGTCGATCAAAGGCACACAAAATTTCAGTAACCACGGACTTTTAAGCTAAGGAAATAACTCATCTTTTGCGGCCATTTTCTCACTGATTTTACCTCTGAAAACAGGTGACCCCCATCTCCTTCTTTCGCAAATATTTCGATTTGTTTTCAAGATAATATTATTTTCATCCAAATAAAGACAAGTGAATAAGCTTTAAGATGATACCAATAACTCTACATGCCCAAAAATTGACGAGAGCCTAATTCCACCACGCTGCCTCATATTTTATTGTTGTTCTTGGAGACATAATATGCTTTTCAGGTGTAGTAGAACACATGTTATGTGAAATGCTGTCGTTTTTGATGGACATTTTGTTATCATTTCACTTTTAATTTTCATCTTTTGAAATTCTTTAGTTTAGTTTCTGTAAGGCTTTACGGCGCTCGCAACTGCATAATAAGGTCATATGAATGACAAGGGGTGGATGCCAACAGAGAAGTCCAGACGGGGAACCTCTGCTCTGCTTACTCTGCTCACCTCTCTGCCCCAACAGCACAAAGTCTGCTTCGACTATCAAAGCACCCCAGAAGTAGCAGTTCACAGGAGAGTGACAAACATACAAAGGAAGTAGAGGAAAAGGGCGATAGTAAGGATGAGGAAAGAAAAAGGAACAGTTACCCCTATGTCGTTCCGGCATAGTATGAGCATGACATTGATAAATCAGCCCATATTATACAGTTCTCTGTGCATAAGAACATGTTTATATCCCCCCTTAGGGATGGCCTAAAGACCACTTCAGTCAGTAGTACTGCCTTGTGGGGG